>NC_143487.1:23035181-23183718 GCF_027475165.1 Benincasa hispida
AAAACTCAATAAATTGAGATAATTAACTTAAATTTTCCTAAAAAAATCGAGATATTACATTACAACACTTGTAATACCTATAAAGCGGGTCGTATCTGTAGTGTCACCAGGATAAGGCACCCAACCTTATCCATCTATTACTAACCGTTTAGGTTATTATTTAGACGAGATTCACTTGTATGTCTCTACATACTTGTTTAAATTACATAAAATAACCTAGAATCTTAGTTTATTGGATTGAGTATATGCTTATAAAATAACACTTATTTTATTAACAACAATATGTTTATACAAAGTTTACAAGCTATGAGATTACAAGGACACCAATCCCAACAAATCGAATCTTTGACTTCGTAGGTTCATTGTACAAATACTATGTCAGCTGAGTTATACTCATTTTGACTTATTTATTGATTCATGGATAATTTTCTAATTTAGTTTTGAGAATTTTTAAATTAAAAGTGTGGTTCCTTTATTGTAAAGGTTAGATGTTAGTTATTATCTAAATTTTATCCCTAGCAAATCTGGTGATATTTTTGTATCTTTTTGAAACTAAGTAGTTTAATAATCACACAGTGAAAAAAAAATCAATGATCAAAAGAAAATGTTTATCTTCTGGGGGAAAGAAGAAGAAAAAAAAAAAAAAAAAAAAAAACTAGCACAAACTTAACGAGTTGAACCGTCACTTATTGTATTTCCAGTTCTAGAACAATGGTGAAAACTCACACCAACCATCACCAAAGATATCGAACAAATAGCATCAATGATGTTTTTTACTTCCGTTACGTCCTCAGCACATCCGATTAGAATATTGATAACATCCATAGCATCTGAATCAACAATTAAAGATAAACATCTCTCCTTAAAATTTGATTGAAAACATTTTAATCCTTCCTAATGGCTTCGGTCTCTATCGTTTTCATGGACCATTTGATTTGAACTAATGCATACTAAAGTAGAGTGGGGAACCATTAGAAACACGGACCACCCAAGAGCTACTAGTATTTAGACATAGTGTCTACATCCTTTTAGACTAGTATTTTTCTTGTCCTTTTTAATCAAAATGTATAAAAACTTTGAAAGTGTTTGAGGTAAAAATTATCTTAAAACTATAATAACCATATTTTGTTACAGTAAGTACTAGTCTCTAATTGGCTACCGTTAATGTTTACTATTTCATTCTCAAGCTAAAATAGTTTACACCTTAAACGCATACTATTATAACCCAAACTAGAATAATCTACACAAACTATTATAACTCAACTATAATAACCTAAGATTATAATAACTAACTCTTTGTCGCAAACACCCCCTAATATTTTTTTAGTACATTGGAGTACGAAGATTTGAATTACTGGTCTAGTTACTAACACACTCGTATATCAATTTAGCTATGTTCGATTTGGCGAAACTTTAATAAAGTTAAACTTGGTTGATTTTGTGTTTTTTTCCTAATAAATTAAAGAGTTTTAAACTAAGTACATTTTATGTTTTGTTACTATCTAAACTAAAACTTTCACTTCATCAAATCATATTGAATGTAAATGTGATAGTTCACTCACTAGATTGGTTGAGATTGGTTGTGGTGGGAAAATTGTTTTTTTTTCCCCCTTTATTAACGTTGTTTAATCTTAAAATATTAATGTGGAAGTTATTGTTGACAGGTGATCAATTTTCTATTTGGTGCTTAAATTTTAAAATGTTACATCTTTACGTTCAAATTTTCAATTCAGTTTCAATTTGGTTCATAAGTTTTAAAATATTATATTTTCATACTTGAATTTTGAGTCTAGTTTCTATTCAGTTTTTAAATTTTTCTTACTCTTGAACTTTCATTGATACTCACATTTTTTTATTACAATAATTGCGAGGTTGCAAGATCGAACCTTAAACTTTAAGGGAGAGAGAATGCAGAATAATAACTACTAAAACTCACTTTGTCACTAATGCTTGCTTTTTAATCCTCTGTGCTAACCATCAATTAATTAGTTAAAATAATTATGATGTGAATTTTTAAATTAACAATGATGAAAATTTAATTGAAACTAGTTTAATTATTTAAAAATTAATTAATAGAAGATTAACCTGATGACTAAAAATGAAAACTTGAAGTAAAAGTGTAAAAACTTTAATTATTTTGTATGAATGTTTACATAATCTCGATGCAAAAACATAAATCTTAGCTGAGATTAGTCCTTACTGCCCCGAGAGTGTCTAAATAAAATAAATCTCAGGCAAGATGTTGACATTGTAATAGACTTTTTCCCATACTTTTGATAGTTTTCAATAGCTTCTTGTATATCTATTTGCTTTTATTCAAGATGCCTCACATATTTATTTGTTTCGACGGCGAATAGAAGGAGAATGAGAAAAAAATATGTAAGGGACCAAAAGAAAGATTTGATTGTTAATATTGGAATAACGTATGAGGATTTCTTACTTCAAATATATAGGATAAGTGAAGATAAATTTTACTGTGTCAAAAATCATTTTGCTCCAATCATAGCTGCAGAAGTCCTCTCAGTCGTCAATGAAACCCAACATTGTGGAATCCATGTGTTGGTTCCTTTCCCTTCCTATCTTTACCACATGAGGTAAAATATGACTATCTTTACCACATCCTCCTCACTCGCAAATTCATAGGTCGAAAATAATTTATCCAACTCAGACCAATTCATATAAGTTTTATCAGCAAGTACAACTGCATAAGCTTATATGGTCTCAACTCATTAGCCTGAACCACACACTTAAACCTATATCTTAAAATAGTCACTAAATCAAATTATTCCCGGCCAATAGACACCTTCTTCCCTAATAACTTAAAGCTAATGTTGTCTTCCCTACTTTCGTTCACCTCCTTAAAAAAAAATATAAAGACATAAAGGTCATTAAAAACCAATTTCAAATCCAAAAAAATGTCCAACACATGTGTAATTATGTGGGCATCAATTTATTCTTAATTATAGAAATGGTTTTCCCAAGATGAGAACAATAAGTTAGATTATGAGGAAAATATTCAGATCTATGAAGTTTAGGTACCCGTGGTATTAAAAAAAATAATAATAAAAAGAAAAGAAAAAACCTAAACTCAAGATCAAACCTACAAAACAACTACAGAAATAATTGAGCATAAGCAAGTAAATTGGTTTAGATCACTGTGAAGATCAAACAATGTTTGAAATAAGCTATCCATCTCAAGCCTCTAGGACCAGGGCATGGCTTGAGATTGAGGGTTTCAATCATTCTGTGTTTGATCTCCGTACTTATCTCGAGTGATTGGTAAAATCTCGAGTGAGATAATTTTTAACATTTTCTTTAAATCTCAGGGCTCTCTCGATTGGAAATGATCGAAAAAAAACTATTTGAATGAATTTTAAAAAATGTGATAATTATGAAACAAGGAAATTGTTTAGGGTTGTTTCTAACATTTTTCCAATTATAGACTTTATTTGGTAATCAGTAGAGATGTCAAAAAATCCATGGGTCGGGACTCCATGGGGACTCACCCCGAACAGGACGAGGAATCCCTGAATACACGGGAAATGGGGGAGAGAGTGGGGCTTTTTTTCCCGTTTGCAATTCGGGGCCAGGGACGGGGAATATATTCCCCGACCCCTTCCCTGTCCTCGACCCCGACCTCGATCTCGTCCCATGTCCCTGCCCCGCCCTGACTTTTATATATAAATTATAAATTTATAATATATATATTAATATTGTAGACTTTGTTAGGATAATTATAGAGGTTTTAATTATTTAAGTTTAAGACTTTATTACTTTAATTCTTTAGATGTTGTAATATTTAAGATAGGATGTTCTAATTGTTGATTTTTAATTTATAAAAATTATGAGAATTTAGCATTTTAATTATATCTTTTTAAATTGAATGTTATTATTGTTTTTATTATCAAATTTGATAATATTTTATTTAAATATAAGTTGTATTGGATATGTTTAAGGAATTGTTAAAAATATATATTTAATTGAAATAAAAAAAATTGTTAGAAAAAAATGATGACGGAAATTTTTTTCCCACGGAGAATCCAATCCCCGTTCCCTGCAGAAAAAATCACGGGGACGAGGATGCCACCCCATGGACATCTTTAGTAACGAGATAAACTTTTCTTCTTTATTCTACTTCTTTATATATACATATATATGTGTATATATATGGTATGACTATAAACACTACTTACATCTATTGCTTATTTTTAAAAAAATATATAGTTTTCAAAAAAACTTGTTTTTGTTTTTGCTCTTGGAATTGGCTAATATCTCTAATGTCTACATAGAAAATATGAAAACAACGAGTAAAAAATATAAGAAAACAAACACACTTTTCAAAAATAAAAAACCTAATAATTACCAAAGTGATCCATAACACTATAAAACATAAAAATTAAATTGATTTTTTTTTTTACTAAAGTTAATAAATACTAATTTCATATGTGTTTCTTTACTAAAAAGTCATCCGGTAAAAAATCTACTTTAAAAATATTTTCAAAATCTAAACTAAATTGTAAAATTAAAATCTAACCATCACGTGTGTGTATTTTTTAAAATAAATCATAACTAAAAATTCAAATGTGTTCAAGAAAAAGTCAAAACATGTAGATGTTGTATTGGCAAACATTACTATGATATTATAGAAATAATGACGTGGCGGACATGTGTTTTCAAAAACATGTTTTTGTTTTTCCTCTTGGGATTGGCTAATTTCACGATATTATAGAAATTATGATATTACAGAAATATGACTTGTCTCTGCTAGGTTGGCAAAATAGGACCTAAATAAATACCAATTAATTACACAAAATATATCATACAAAGAAAAGAAGGTGATTATTTTAAATGATAAATTGTTGAAAATATTTTAAAATATAGTAAAATTTCATTGTTTATTAAGAAGATAGTGCAATCGAGATCTATCATGGATGATAGATCATGATAGATATCTATTAGATATTGATAGATTTTTATCGTAGTCTACTTTTATAAAAATTGATATTATGTTATATTTTAAATAATTTACCAAATTTTCTAAATTTAAAACCACCCGTAAAAAGAATAATAATGACAGATAATCTAAAAACAAAAATTTAAAAATAAATTATTGATAAAAATATTTTATACATTGGCCTCAGTATGAGGAACTGGGTTTTAACTAAATAACTGTTATACTTATAAACTATAAAATTTATTATTTTGTAATATGATATAATTTATAATAATTTACAAAATACGTGTTGTACTTTAAAAATTGGATTGAGTTTATAAATATGAAATATTATATTTATAAAATGTTTTTATCTCTTTTTCTAATACTATTAAAACACTCTAAAATTTAAAACTAAAAATCTAGTTATAGTGAAAGCATGAGAATATGTTTTCAAAATTTATATTGTTTGAATCACAAGATTCAAAAAGTTTTTAAAAATAGAATTTAGATTATCTCACAAATACATGACATGACGGATGAAAACATAAAATAAAATAACTTACAAATCAAATAGATTCTTAATTTTTTCTTTTAAAGAATTGTTGCTAATTTTTATTATATAATAAGAAAATTGATTAATATTTTGAAAAAAAAAACACTAACAAAATGTTTGTTATGTGAGTATAATACATATAATAAATATGATTAGAGCATAAGGAAAGGGTAGATTCGACATTTTGTCATCCCCAGCTGAAAGAAACCAAGTGGGGAAATTAAATTCAAAGCCCATAAAGTTTGGACTAAATTAAAAAGTTTTTGTGATGCTTGAGCCCTTAACACTCTAATGCTTAGTGAAATTTGGGCTGAAACTTGAAACTCAACGAGTTGGTTATTGGCTAACCTAAGCTAAGATGGACGATTTGAGCTTTAGTTTAAAGAGAATTTGGACTAATAAGCTATGTTTTGAGGTCTATTTTTATTTTGGACCGATAAAAAAATAGTAAATTTTAAAGTTTCATTTAGAAAAATGACAAAAAAAGTTTCAAAATAAAATAGTAAAAAAAATTTATATAATAAAAAAATACTAATTAGTAAATGACAAAACTACCCTAAAATAATAAAATTAAGTACAAACGAGAATACAAAGATACACTGCTTCAAAATAACTTGAATATCACATATACACTCTATCACCACAAATACATAGTGTCTAAGGATTCTAGAAGCAAAAATTAAAAATCACTCAATATGATTCTTAATACTTCTGGCTGCCTATAAAACGTGTGTATGAGATGGAGGATGACCACCAGGCAGTTGGGGTCATTAAAAACTTATGAATGCCCACAACGATAGACTTCCTTCAAGGTGAAGAAGAGCAAAGTTAATTGTACCAGTGAAGTTGTTAGTAAGTGAGTATTTGAAAGAATTGCAACTTCATGATGATGTGACTATTGGAAATATGATTGTGTTTGACACTAATCCAATTGTAGTGAGGTTCATCGTCTTCATTCCATGTGACCATTTTGCTCACAGAATCTTGAAAGCCAAGTTTAAACACTATCAATCTTAGAACATCATTATTGAAAATGATGTCCAAAGTAGAAACAAAAGCAAGAAACATATGAGGGAGCAAAAAAAAGTTGGCGACCTTGGCAACCTGCCGAGGGTGGTCGTCAAAAGCTAGCCAAGACGATGGAATTCAAGAAAGGGTTGTTGAGCCAACGATAGTAGACATGAGATTGATAAGAAAAAAAGATTTTGGGGATAGCTAAGTGAAGAAGATGAAAAATATGAGATCTAGAGTTTTTTGTTATCTTATTTTGATAATGATGATGATGATGATGATGATAATTAATTAATTAATAATAATAGTAATAGTAATAATAAATTGAACAATATATATATATATATAGACAATGTTTCAAACATTTAAAGTTTAATTCCCATTTATATGTTTCTTTTTAAGTAGAACAAGTCATTTTTACGTGTTTCTATATGAAAAGTTGAAAACATCTAAAATTTTTAAAAAATATATTAAATTAGTTTGATAACAACATGTATAAAATAATGAAAAAATATTTAGATATAATTGAATTTGTAACATGTTGATGTTGACAATCAACAACAAGCAATTTGAATCTTAAGCACTCTAATTTCATTAATTTTAGCAATCAAGCAACCATTTCATATTAAAGAAATAAGGTTTTATAAAATACCTTTGAAGAACTCTTCAATTTCTTCAAAATATGGTCTGATGTCTCTCCAACAAGTTGTAGATAACCACTTAATCTTCCCTACTATCTACCTTAAATTGGATTGTGGGATCCAAAGTGAGCTATAATTGAAGGGAATTTTTGGAGAACCAATCTGGTTTTGTGTTCAAGGGTTGAATAAGCAAATTTTTTTTTTTTTTTAATTAAAACTTCCTCAATTGCATGCCTCTCTTTTCAGGTGAAGTGAACTTGATCTTTATCAAATTCAACATGCCATCTAATTTCACCATGGTTTGACACTAAAACCATTATCAATTTAAGTGGAAATGTCGGTGGGTTAAGTGGAAAAATCCCACTTAATCTTATTAAATTATTTAATCAATTTTTCAATTTTAAATTTAAATTTCAAAACTTAAATTAAAACAAAATTGATTTTATTATTTGAATTTCATAAAATTAAAAATTTTAATTTTAAATAAAATTAATTCAAACAATTAATTTTAAATGAAATTTATTTAAATAATTAATTAAACAACTTAATTAATTAATTAATTAAAATAATTTAGTATCCAATATTAAATTATTAAACCACCAATTCCACAATCATGAATCTTTATTCATGTGTTTGATATTTAAATCATATTTAAATATTTTCTATTCTCCAATTTTGTTTAATTAAACGTATAATTACATCGTATATAATTACCGATTCCTTTAATTCAAATTCAATGTTTCAAATTTACTCATCATGTTATTCTAAGGTTTAATCCGTTTGTGAGCTAGTAGAGGGACCTAATAGCCCTATAGATCACGAGCTCCAACAATTCGGGATTAATTGGTTAAACTCTTTAAACCAAATTAATCAATATTCGTTAACTATTGGGTCACTTTAGATATATTTCTATCCGCTTGATTTACCATGATTAGTGTGTCAATCCTTCACAGGTTGTTTGTATTAACAACTGGGTCAAAATTACCGTTTTACCCCTATAATATATCTTGCTCCTTAAGTCTCCACTGATCAACTAATGAACAATTAGTTTATGGTCTTACCATTAAACCGAGTCCTTTTCAGTCATAGAGAGGGTGGGGCCTCTTTGTTCAAGACTAGGAGTCAGTACTTAAGGGAACAACCTATCTACTATCCCTAAAGCGGGTAGAGATGAACTCCATCTTGTAGGACTATGTCCTCAGCTATCTGTCCGGTCTTACCCTTAAAATGGGAGGCTTATTAGTGTTGTTGAGCCACTCATCTATGTAGATTAAAGGATAATCCCGAATAAACTGGAGTTCATAGTTAGCTCAAGATTGAGATCAAGTTACCTTAGGTCATCAGATTGAAATAGTCAGTTTTAACAATAAACGATAGTTATAAAGAAAAATGGCTATTTCGTGGTCCGGTCTAATGCAAATATCCTTTGCATAAGACACTCCCGCTCGCATGTCTCCACATGAATGATTTTGGGATCACATCATATGTATCAATACAAAGCGGACGACATCCATAGTGTCTCCAGGATAAAGTACTCAATCCTATCCTTATACTTATAGACCGTTTTAGTTATATACTCAAACTTGTTCCTCTTTTATGTCTCCACATAAAGTTTAAGTATTCATACTATAGTGAGAGGTTTGTTAGTTTATTGGATTTTAGGCTTTACAAGTGCAAATTACATATTCAATAACATCTTTATTGAATAAACTTTAATAACATCTTTATTGTAAATAGAATATGTTTAATTTTACAAACTGCGAGTTTTAGGACATACAATCCAACAAACTCCCACTTGGACTAAAACTCTAGTGGGATTACATATACAATGTTGAGTATGAGAGAAGACAATAAACTAGGACATCATATACTCATTAATTCTCCCACTTTCCATAGATACTATCTCGTTGTCCTAGTCCCACTAGGTGACCCTCAAACAGTTTAGTTGTGAAGGTCTTTGTAAATGGATTAGCTAAAATTGTCTTCTGAGGCTATCTGTTTGAAGATTATGTCTCCTTGATGCATTATCTCCCTGATGAGATGGTACTTGCGCTTGATGTATTTCTCGAGCTTATGGCTTATTGGTTCTTTGGAATTTGCAACTGCTCAACTGTTATCACAATAGAGGGCGATCAACAGATGCATATTTGTAACCACTTCTAAATTGGTCAAGAATTTTCTAAGTCATACTTTTGTTAGGGTTGATGTCCTAAATCTCGTAGGGTCATGTAGTTTATAATTGTATTGTACAGAATTTTTATTTATTTAATAAAATATGAGATGTTTTATTTGACGTTTAGTAGTATTAAACCCACAAACTAATAAACTAACATCCAAGATTATCATCTGTAATTTAAACATGTATGTAAAGAGGTACAGATGGATCATATTTAAGTGATAACCTAAATGGTTTGTAGTATATGGATAAGGCTGGATACCTTATCCTAGTGATACTACAAATACGACTTGCTTTATAGGTGTTACAATTGTTGTAAAGTGCTACAATTGACCTAATCTTGATCATTCATGTGGAGACATATAAGCGGGGTTTCTATGCAAAGAAGTTTGTATAAGACCATACCACGAAATGACTAGACTCATTATATAACGTCGTTCATAATAAAGACTTACATTTCACCAGGATGACCATAGGTGACATGATCTGCATCCTGAGTGAATTGTGAACTCCTGCCTATCAAGGCGGATATTTGATTTGTATGGGTGAGAGTGGCAGACCGCAAACTCAATAAGCCTACCATTTTAGGGATTCGTCTGATTGGGGAGTTGGGAACACAACTACACAAAACGAAATTCACTCTTTCTCTAACACAAAAGTAGAGTTCTCTGCAATTTCTCAAACTTCCCTCCTGAAATAACGCTAACGTTTTACTCTTGTGATTCCGAACTATTTGGATTCCAAGAACATATTGTACATCTCCCAAATCTTTCATTTAGAATTGCGACGCCAACCATCTCTTAGTGTCAGCTAGGAATTCTACCTCATTTCCAATGAGTAGAATATCATCAACTTATAGTACCAGAAAAGCTACAATTTTGTTGACAATTTTCTTGTAAACATAAGGTTTGTCAACGTTCTTTTCAAAACCATAAGATTTGATCACAGTGTCAAATCTTATATTCAGGATCGAGATGCTTGTTTCAACCCATAAATGGATCTTTTAAGCTTGCAAACCTTTTGCTCTTGACCCTATTCAATGAATCCCTCTGGTTGAGACATATAGATACTCCCCTCACGATAGCCGTTCAGAAAGGCTGCCTTGACATCTATTTGTCATATTTCATAATCATAAAAAGCAGCAATGGATAAGAGTATTCTAATAGACTTATCATGGAAATTGGAGAGAATATTTCTTCATAGTCCATCCCCTCTCTTTAGGTAAACCATTTTGCCATAAGTCTAGTTTTGTAGGTATGTACCTTACTAGTTTGGTCTCATTTTCTATTTGTAATCAATAGGTTTTACCCCATCTGATTAATCTACAAGTTCCCAGACTGAATTAAAGTACATAGACTCCATTTCGAGATCCATGGCTTTTATCCATTGGTCTCGATCTAAATCTTTCGTTGCTTGTTTAAAAGTCAATGGATATTCTAAGCCATCATTAGATATGATGACCTGAGTTTTTGTCAAACCCTGTAACGGTCAGCCTATTGAACAACCTCCTACTACGTCGATGCACTCTCAACTCTTGAGAAGGATGTGACATACTAGTTTCATCAACAACTCTTGTTGAAGGACCAGTTTGATCAACAACCTTTGTCAATTTGTCTGTAGCTTCTGTGGACATTTCACTCAATACTAGTTTACTTCGAGGTTGATGATTCCTTATGTGGTCCTCCTCTAAAAATGTAGCATTTTTCGATACAAATATTTTATCCCTCTAAGGATCATAAAATAGACCACATTTAATTTTTTTTGGTATCCTACAAATAGACATACTTTTGAACAATGTTCCAATTTCATCGGGTTCTGTACCAGTACATGGGCTGAAAATCTTCAAATTCTAAAGTGACGTAAACTACCTTTACGTCCTCTTCATAACTCGTAAGGTGTTTCTGAAACACTTTTCTAGGGAGCCATGTTCAAAATATACACAGTAGTCTCTATTGCATGTCCCCAAAAAGAATTAGGCAATTGAGCATAACTCATAATTGAACAAACCATGTCCAACAGGGTTCTATTTTTCCCTTCTGCAACACCATTCTGTTGAGTTATATTGGGTGCTATGAGTTGAGACTGAATTCTGTGTTCTATCAAATAGTCCTAGAATTTTAGGTCCATATACTCGCCACCTCGATTTGATCGAAGTGTTTTAACCTTTTTACCTAATTGGTTCTCAACTTCTACCTTATATTCCTTGAACTTTTCAAAGATTTCAGACTTATGATACATTAGGTAAATATAATTATATCTGGAATAATCATCAATAAAGCTGACGAAATATTCATACTCTCCTCATCCTTTAACATTCATCGGACCACGGGTCTAAATGTATGAGCTCTAAGAGTTTTTTAGCTCTAATACCTTTTCCCATAAAAGATCTTTTGGTTGTTTTACTCTCAAGATATCATTCACATGGTGGTAGAGAGTTTTCTTCTAACTGATTTAGAATTCCACTCTTGACCAATCTCTCATCCTATCAAGATTAATGTGGCATAGTCTTAAGTGCAAACGATAAGCATTAGGAGAAATTTTCTGTTTCTTACTTTGAGTTTCAGTTGTTTTAAACATCTCTATATTTAAAACAACTTTTACCTCAGTTGGTTTTAACACATATACATTGTTTTCCAGTTTTGCAGAACATATTTTAATATCTTCTGAAATAATAAACACTTCATTAACTTCAAAAGAGACTTTATACTTTTGTTAGACTTTATACTTTTGTTCTAACAAACATGTAATAGATTTTAAATTCCTCCTCATGGCAGGAATGCAATAAACATTTTCAAATGAATCTATCTTCAATAAATAACTTTATATCTCTCACTGCTTTAGTTGAAACAACCTCTCTGGTCTCTACCTTAAAGGTTGTTTTGCCTTCTGCAAGCTGCCTCTAGAAACTAATTTCTTGAGCAAAAGCGCAAATATGATTAGCGATACCTAAATCTAATATCCAGGTTAATTTATCATTTTCCATTAAACATGTCTCAATGACATGTAAATCATATTTACTTTGTTGTGCTTTCTTAGTTTCCTCATCTATGACATTCGTGTTTATTACTTTTAACATATGTAGATCATGTTCATTAATAGAGGTTTTATCCTTTATGTCATAGTTATAAACTTCTTCGAAAATATTGTTCTTGACAGTTTATCTAAACAATGTATGTAATGAATCCATGATTTCTTTAGCAGAAACCATGTTCTCGAATTTCTTAGCTAGTATATTGAGTATATTTGCTAAAATATGGATTTGGACCTCTTGATTTGCGCTAATCCATATCTCATATGCATTCCAAATTCTTTGGTTTGCAGAGCTGGGAGAGAGAGGACATTCCTCTGTTAAAACAAACCTTAAACCATCAATTGCTAGTATTGCGTGTATATCTAATTTCCATGTTGAAAAATTAAGACCGAAACTTATCGGGAGCAAGTAATTTAGAAGAATTTGACATGATGAAAATATAAACAAAATCTAATTAGTAAATTGCTTTTAAACCTAATCAAATTTTACCAAAAGTAATAATGTACCCAAATTTCATTATTTATTTGCAACAATACTTTAGCGAGTCAGAATAGATGCTACCGAGGGACAGTCAAATATGCCTTCACTAAAGCAAGACGTTCTTGACTAAATACTAACTTTAGAATAACTCTTATTTCTATGGTCATTTAGTTACCATTTTTTGGTCAAGAACTTACTGACATTTAGTATTTCTTGTAAGTGTAACCCTCCATTTTCAGACCTCAGAGGTCGGTCCCAACGATGCTTCCGAATTGGAGAGTCAAAGTTGGGAATGGACCTAAGAGATCCTATCCATTTCTGGAGTTTGAGTTATTCCGAATCCCATGTTACAATCCTCCAAGGGGATAGTCGCTGAAAAGGCGACTAGCTTATGTCACTTAAAAACGACAAGCAGACACAATATAGGAATCTCACGATCCAAACTAATGGAAGAGACCACAGGATATGTTGACACACATCCTTAACTTACTTATTGTGAACTACTTCTCCTATTCACCTTGCTATTGACCCATACAAATACTTTCGGAATGGAGCAGTCGAAGTAAAATCGAGATGAAGCCGAGCATGGATCTCACGGTGTGAACTCTTAGAGACGTAAGAGCTAAAAAAACAATATATCGTATATATTATTAGTTTCCCATTGAAGTGTTCTATTTGTTTTGGGTAAATATTTACTTAGGTATATTTCGGCTAGTAAACAACCTAAGTCTAGGTGTTTATCTAAGTATAATGTTTATATTTAGATTTAACCTACGATGTCTAAATGATAAACCATTTTATTACCTCATATTGCTCACACATGCTCATAAAACTAGGTTAACAACGCTCAAGAACTGGCTAAAATCCCTAGGTAGCAGGTGTTCCGTAAACCATCAACTTAAGTACCTCCAGCCTTAGACAGGATTTTAACCGTGAGTTTGTAACCAAAGTTTTACAAGATAACGACCTATTTTAACTATTTAAAACAAGTTGTTATTTGCTAACCCTGGGTGAGCATGCATCTTATCTTTATTATAGACTTTAAATGTCTAATTCATTTTATAACATTTTATAAAATATAGACATGCTTCCAATCCATAACATCCATTAAGTTATTTCACAATTTAATATAACACTTCATATTAGACACTTGAAACCCTAACACATGTATACAATATATTATAACTAATTATAACATACTTTTAATGCATGATACATGCTCCCCATGATGAGATTTTAAATCTACATGACATGCTTTATGCACATACAAGATAAACTATTTAATTCATACATTCATAATGCGCAATTAAATAAACCACACTAAAAATAGACCCGTTTTGACATTTTAAGCTAGCAAACAACTAAATTTATTACAATAATAAACAGTAAACTGCTTTGAACTGCCTCCGAACACTTTGAACTGGCTCAAACCACTTGAAACTCCCTTAAACCGACTCCAAAAATCCAAAAACCAGCTAAAATCGGTCAACATTGGTCAAACCAGTTGAATCGGATCAATCCAGACCATCTGGACCGACTGAGCCAACTTTAGCCGAGTGGGCGATTCAGATGGAACAGCTAGTGCGCGCAAGCTGACGAGTCACGAAACAACTAGAGTGCACGAGACGCCTGGAACTTCACGAGACGATTGGAGCTTCATGGGACGACTGAAGTGCAACTTCATGAGATATCTAGAACTTCACGAGACAGGTTAACGGGTCATGAACCGAGTCTGGGATGATCTTCTTGGGTCTTTGAGCAAAAAACTTGAAAAAAAAAGTTGTTCTCTTTACTGGAACTGAACAATTACAACCTAAAATTAACTCTATTGACTTTAGCAAATTTACAGGCCCTTCACAATACGTTAAAGCCCATAAAACACCGGGTAATTACAAAATTATTACAAACAGGAAAAGAATTTGGATGCCAATACATAAATTATCCATTTTTAGAACATATTCATCCATCATATGAATGATTACTCATCACATGCTAAAATTAACGTAAATTGAGTACTTGAAACATGCTCTGATACCAATTGTTGGTATTGACAATCAACAAGCATAAGCAATTTGGATCTTAAGTACTTTAATTTCATTAATTTTAGCAATCAAGCAAGCATGTTCAATTAAAGAAATAGGGTTTTGTAAAATACCTTTGAAGAACTATTCAATTTCTTCAAAATCCAGCCTGATCTCTTCTCCAACAAGTTGTATACAACCATTTGATCTTCCTTATTATCATCTAGGATTTTAGATTGGATTCTAGGATCCAAAATGAGATGTAATTGAAGGAAATTTTTGGAGAACCAGTATGGTGTTGTGTTCAAGGATTGAAAAAGCATTTTTTTTTTCAATTAAAAATTCCTCAATTGCATGCATCTTTTTTCAGCTGAATGATGTTTAACAAACATGCTACCCAATTTCACCATGGTTTGACACCACAACCATTATCAATTTAAGTGGAAATGTTGGTGGATTAAGTGAGAAAATCCCACTTAATCTTATTAAATTATTTAATCAGTTTTTCAAATTTTAATTTAAATTACAGAACTTAAATTAAAACAAAATGATTTTATTATTTTAATTTTCATAAATCCAAATTTTCAATTTTCATAAAATTAATTCAAACATTTAATTTTAAATAAAATTTATTTAAATAATTTTAATTAATTAATTAAAATAATTTAATATCCAATATTAAATTATTAAACCACCAATTCCACAATCATGAATCTTTATTCATATGTTTGACATTTAAATCATATTTAAATATTTTCTATTCTCCAATTTCCTTTAATTAAACGTATAATTATATCGTATATAATTATCGATTCCCTTAATTCGAATTAACATTTCAAATTTACTCATCACGCTATTTTAAGGTTTCAAATTTCTCGTTTTACCCCTGTAATACATCTCGCTTCTTTAAGTCTCTACTGATCCACTAATGAACAATTGGTTTATGGTCGACTATGTCTCCAGCTATCTATCTGATCTTAGCCCTGAAATGGGAGGCTTATCGAACGGCGCAGTTGAGCCACTCTTACCTATGAGAGATTAAAGGATAATCCCGAATAAACAAAAGTTCATAGTTAGCTCAAGATTGAGATCAAGTTATCTTAGGTCATCAGATTGAAATAGTCAGTTTTAACAGTAAACGGTAGTTATAAAGAAAAAATGACTATTTTGTGGTCCGGTCTTATGCAAACATCATTTGCATAGGATGCATTCGCTCGCATGTCTTCTCATGAATGATTTTGGGATCACATCGTTTGTATCAAATACAGAGCAGGCAACATCCATAGTATCCCTAAGATAAAGTACCCAACCCTATCCTTATACTTATAGACCGTTTTGGCTATATACTCAAACTTGATCTTCTTTTGTATCTCCATATAAAGTTTAGGTATTCATACTATAGCTAGGGGTTTGTTAGTTTATTTGATTTTAGGCTTTATAAGTGCAAATTACATATTCAATAACATTTTTATTAAATAAACCTCAATAACATCTTTATTGTAAATAAAATATGTTTAATTTTACAAACTGCGAGTTTTAAGACCTACAACCCAACATAACAAATATTTAAACAAATCAAAAGTTAGTTAGATAAAATTAAATTTGATAATAAAAGATAAATTCAAATATAAATTGGAGAGAAAATTCAGGAAGTTTTGTTTATTGTGATTAATTCGATAAGTAGTTAAATAAAATCGAATTTGATAATACAATATAAATTTAAATATAATTCGGGAGAGTAAAATCAGTAAGGGAGCTCATTTATTTACAATTAAACTGTACTCATAATTCCATTTTCATTGTAAAACCTACGAAATAAGTCTAACTCGTTGTAAAGGTATAGCAAAAAAGCAAAATTGCAAAAGTAAATACTTATTTGTTTGTCACAAAGAAAAATTAATGATATAATAATATAATAAGGATAATAATGAATAAAAGGTGATTAAAGAAATACAAAAAATGATAAAACTTAAATGAAATATCCAATTTGTTAGATGATAATATGTATAAAATATTAAGTAAAGTCCTCTTCGGGATAAAATATTTTAATCCGAATTTAAAGATATATTGTAAATTAAAATCAAAATGGTGATAAACAAATTAAAGATTGATTAATTCTAAATATTTTTGAAAAATGGTTAAATCAAATCAAAACAGATATGAAACCTCCAATTCAAATTTTAAAATGGTGACAAATTCGACACCTTAATCTCTTGAATCCATTAGGTTGAAGTCTCATAACTGACGATTCTATTTACACATGGTATAGCAATTACATAGTACTCGAAAAAATTGTTAATTGATTATACCAGGGACAATTTAGGGATTAAAAAACATATGTCATGTGCGCATCACGCTTTTACAAAAAAAAATCTTATTATTTTCATTTTTTTGACAAAATTCAAAAGGCACCTCCCAATTTTGCTATTTCTTCTCATTTCTTTTTGAATTTTATGGTTGCATTATTATTTGCTCTTCCACTTAGGTTTTGGCTTCTTCCTTCCATAAAGTCTTTGGATGTTTTTTATTTTTTATTTTTTCAAATATATCTTTGTTTTGCTCCTTCAGAGATTGGCCTTTTTTTTTTTTTTTTTAAGTTCGATTTTTGTTTAATTGTCATCCTATTATGTATTATTATTATTATTTGGTTATCATTGCTTCCCAAGCTGTTTTGGTGATTAGGCAGTAATTTGACATCTCACTCTTAAATGGAATTAAAAATTAGTCAATATTTGAACTAAAGAAAATTTTAAATTGAATTCACTGCACTTTCATTTGGTAATCATTTTTTTTGTTATTATTTTTGAAAATTAAGTTTATGATTATTATTTATAATTTCAAATTTCTTCTTTGTTGTCTACTTTTAACGAATGGTTTAAAAAAAAAATAAACCAAATTTTGAAAATTAAAAAAAATAACTTTCAAAAAAGTTATTTGAAATATAAATGAAATAGATTTAAATTTAAAAAATAAAAATAAAAAAATAAATTATTATCAAATGAAACTTAAATCATCATGTTAGTCAATTTGGAGATGAGGAGAAAACTTCCCTATATAGGCCTACGGAAGCTGTCAAAATCCCTTTCTCAAATAAGAAAAACAAATTATTGAACTATATGTGCATTTATCTCTATGTTCAACTAAAAAAATTGTATTATTTTAATTCAAGCATTAAAAAAAATTAAATTAGAAATTAATTCAAATAGATTTATTATAGAGATAGTCGCGAAAGGGACAAAACAAGTTCACATAGCCCAAACCTATAAGTTTTGCAAATATAGCAAAAAAAAATAATAATAATAATAATAAGCACAACTCACGATTTTAAATAATAATTGTAAAAAATGTTCGGATACACTACAATTGATACACATGATACATGTGTTATATCTAATAAAATTGATACACTTGATACATTGATACACTTGATACATGTGTTATATCTAATACAACAAATACACTTGATACAATTGATACATACACTATTGATGTATACTCGATACTCTTTAATACATTTAATACACTATTGATATACATTTGATACACTTGATACCTTATCCTCATCTCCAATGAAGAAATCTCTGTCGGCAACTAAAATAACTTCTAGTTTGATAACTTGTTTTTCCCATTTGGAAGAAAAAGAAGAAAAGAAAAAAAAAAATCACCAACCCGATAATAAACTGAATTAAATAGAAAGCACTCCATTGATTTCTTTTTTCTTCTAGACATTCGTTTGGATCTCCTTAAAAAAGGCAATCGATTCGGTCTGATTCTCATTGACTTTAAAGCTGACAAGATTGAACCGATTTTCACCATTAAAGAGAGGGATGATGAGAAAGAAGAAGAAAAGGATCGTGGATTGTGTGTCTTCGAGAGACGAAAGGAACAACGCCAAAAGTAAGTCCACATGCAGCTTGAACAAACACAAAAAAAAACGATCAATGAATTAAACAATCCAAGAATCACACACATAATTGCACAAAGCCCACAAATCTCCTTCTCATCCCATATCTCTCCGCCACCACATCCGACAATACTCCGCCATACGGCCTCGAAAACACATTCACCAGCCCAAAACTCGCCGCCATTATCCCCGCGGTGTGCAGATTCAAATTAAACCTATCATATAAATAATTTGCTAAATTTCTATTTGTTATATAATTTATTTTTAAAGCCATGTTATTCCACCCCAAATTTCAACTCTATTTGTTAATTTTAGTTTAAATTTTAGCATAAGTGATAGAAAGTAATATACATCAATAGACTAACATCATCTATTATTGATAGATAAGGTATTTATCAATATGTAGTTACATTTTGTTATATTTATAAATATTTTTAGTAATTTAACATTTAAAATATTTTCTTAGAAAAAAAAGTCTCTTACTTTAATTTATTTGAAGAATATAACACAAAATTAGTTTTCTTCTACTTCCTTTTTGGCGTTGGACACAAAATATTATAATAATATATGAAACCTGGAATCAAGGCTTTCCCAGCTCACACCATTTAAATATTTTAGTCGTGGAACACGCTACATTAAAATCTAGATCTGTTTCTTTTCAAAGAAAAAAATCTAGATCTGTTTGGAATTCTCCTTTTCCTTATTATATATAATTCGTTTTACTCGAGACTTAGAAAAATTATGTTTCAACCAAGTAAAATACTTATTTATTATTAAAAAAGAAAAATGCTTTTGTACTATATTTGCTATTACTTTTAAAGTTTTTCTTTAATAACCATAGTTTCTGCATTCCCAAGACGTTAGTTAATAAACTTTGGTGTTTATATTTAGCAGGTCGTTTGAGATTTAAATTTTGTGTCATATTCTTGATGTATTCGATAAAAAATACAGAGTCTATTAAATATAAAATTTATTTTTTTAATTACTATTTAGTCCCTAGATTTCAAAATATTACACGCTTAGTCATTAAGTTTCGAATTTGGTTTCAATTTATTATCTAGAAAAATATTACAATTTTATATTAAGATTTGAGTTTTGTTTTAATTTGATCAATCGATTTCAAAATTTACATTTTTAACCTTGATTTTTTTATTGAATATTCACTTTCGGTTTTGAACATTAATGTCTATTAATTAATTTAAAATAATTATGAAATGAAATTTTAATTTTAACTTTAATAGTGATGAAAATAATGAAACTCAATTAATTTTAATTTTTTAAAATTAATCAATAAACATTGTGAAGATGAAAAGTAAATATTAAGGAAAATGTTGATGTTAAAAGTGTAAATCTTGAAACCTAACGACGAAATAAAACAAAATTCAATTTTTAAAGGTAAAATTGTAACTAAAAACTAAATTGAAATCAAACCTAAAACTTAAAGATTCTAAAACGATGAAATAAAAATTAAATCTAAAATTTGGAGACCTAAAACAAAATTGTCCCTAAAGTTTCAAATATTTCTTCTTCCTTTTTTATTTTTTAAATTACTTCATTAAACAACTCAACAATAAGAAAAGTTTTCAAAAAGATGGAGCACCCAACTAGGGTAAACAAACATCTCATCCAAACTGTGCGGAAGGAAAAACTTAGGGAGTAAAAGACCAACATTTGCTAGAGAATGAGCGGCAAAATTACTAGAGCGACTACAAAAACTAAAAGAGACAACACTAAGGCGCTTGGCAAGCACTAAAATAGCTTCCACCATGCTCTTTGGTTCGGTTAGGTTCACATTCAGATTGTTAAGGGCCTGAACGATATCCATCAAGTTAGACTCTATAATAAGAGGCTAACATGATTCCCCTCTTAGCCGGAGAAGAGAAGATAAGTCAACTCAAATAGCCTCCACTTCCAAAGATGAGTCATCCCCTATAAAAAATTTTAACTCTACATAGATAGGAGAGCCTTGAGAGTCACGAACAGCCTAGCCAAACCGACCCAAATTACTGTTGCTGCACCAAGAGACATCTGCATTGAGCTTCCAACAACCTCAACTCCTCGGAGGAGGTGACCATCTCTCTTGACTCATATTGCTCTTAAGCTTTGTTGGGTCCACGAACAAGCTTAATAAATGTAGGGTGATGAAATCTCTAACTATGTCAATTGCGGCATACTTAAAAGGTGGTTGGGACAAAGAGTGAAGTTGTGAATTCTATAAAATTATGAAATTTAGAAAGTTGTGAACTTCCGAGACCTACAATATAAAAGTTAATAAAGTATAAAATTGATGTTTCTTTGTTTGCTAATTCGAAATTAGAGGTTCGATCCTTTCACTCCACATCTTAATTACGATATTTAAAAAAATAAATAAATAAAAATTGATGACCCCGTAAATTCTTTGACCAACCAAAGAATTACAAGAAAAACGATGTCTTCTCTTTGACTTGTTGGAGTTGCAGAGCTATCCATGCCTCCTCAACAATGAACAATTAATTAATCACTTTCTTCTCTGACGATATCCGCGTTGTATGTACTTCCTCATTTTCTTCTTTCTGCTCTGCTCTGGATTCGATTGCTTATTGGGTTCTTTAGCACATATATTTTGCTCCAGGTTTAGGGTTTTTCAATCTTTCTTTGCTCTGTTCTCGAACTGAAACAGAGAAGAAATGTCTACTCTTTCATCCCTCTCTACTGCGACGTCACTGTCTAATATCCCCAAAATGGTACCTCCAAGGGGGAATACACTCCTCAATCTTCATCTCCCATCCTCCCAATTTTGCCCTAACTTAAATTTCAATACCAACAGATCTCTTTTCACTCTATTCACCTCCACCCACAAACCCCAATTCCGGTGCAAATCTCGCCCTAGGACTTCCGTTCAATGCCTTTTCACTGGCATTGTTGAAGAAATAGGCCGTGTTAAACACTTGGGTATTGCTGAACATGGGGGATTTGATTTGGAGATTACCGCCAAAACTGTTCTTGAAGGTGTAAACCTTGGAGACAGCATTGCTGTGAATGGAACTTGTCTTACTGTGACTGCTTTTGATCACCAACTATCAGAATTCAAGGTGGGGTTAGCGCCTGAGACGCTCAGGAAGACTTCATTGGTGGAACTCACCCCTGGTACACCTGTGAATTTGGAGAGGGCGGTTCAACCAATCAGCCGAATGGGTGGGCATTTTGTGCAGGGGCATGTGGATGGGACTGGGGAGATAATATCAATGGATCCTGAAGGGGATTCGTTGTGGATTAAGGTGAAGACATCAGAGGCTTTGCTCAATTACATTGTACCAAAAGGATTTATTGCTGTGGATGGGACTAGCTTGACTGTGGTGGATGTTTTTGACGAGGAAAAGGCTTTTAACTTCATGTTGGTTGCTTATACTCAGAAAAATGTGGTTATTCCATTGAAAAAAGTTGGGCAGTTGGTGAATTTGGAGGTAGATATTCTTGGCAAGTATGTGCAGAGACTCCTCAGCACTGGTGCCATCAATCCCATCGAGTCTCCATGATTACAAAGCCTGGAAAAAAAAAGGTCTCAATAGTTGCAATCTTCTTCTAGTTTTTAACCTGCCTTGTTATGTTTTTAACCATTATCAAATTTGAGATTGGGAATAAATAAATAAATGGTTTGATGTTCTACTGTCTTATTGTCTCTGTTGTATTAAAACACGGTTAGACAAGGAGACTACTTGTTGTATTATGAGCAAGTCAACCCTTTTTTTCAGCGAAGTAATGCATAACACTTTTCCATGGGGTTAGGGATGAATAAAGGGTCTGATGTTCTTGATAGAATCCAAACTAGAACCAAACTAAAATATAAAGGATCAAAACTTAGGAGATAAACCAAGTAATATGAGGAACTTAGATCCTCCCTTTCTTGAGATTCTGCCAAATTGCTTTTGAGTTGGTTTGAATTGATAATTTTATTTTCATCACTATGGTTATATTTTGAATATCCCCACCATTAAAGACACCTTATATATTTTCATGCGGGCTGCTGCTACATCAGAGAGGCCATAGGCAATCACTCAAACTAGAAAGCTGTAGATTTGGAGAATTCTCAAACACCTTCTTCCCCCTTTGTTCCTTTTGTTATTTTCTCTTTTGAAAATCGTTCTTCTTCTTTTTGTCTAAAATCCAATCTGGACTTGTCTTACATTTTATTCAACTATTTATGATCTTTTATCATATATATGATGGTCGATATCATACAAAGTACATCTGTAAGTTTTTTTTTTCCTCCTTTCTCTTAATCCTGCTATCTATTTTAAATGTTTAGATCATAACTATATGCTTTTTGCTTTTTGGTTTTTTAAATTTAAGCTTATAGATACTACTTCTACCTATTGATTTATTTGATTAGTTATTTATTTTTTGAAATAGTTTTAAAATTTAAGTCAAGTTTTTTTTTTTTTTAAATAAAAAATAAAAATGAATTAACTTAACTAAGAATACAACTTTTTAACTTAGGAGAAATGAAACTAAAGTCAAAGAAATGGGGGAAAACCCATCTACTATCTGAAAAATCAAATGATTATCAAACAAAACTCAAGTTTTATGTGGTTTTGTAATTTTTTGAGGAACGTTAGTTATGTAAAATAAGAAAACGTAATACTACTCTCTGTAATATGAATTTCAACGTTTGTTTCAGCTAGGTAATGCTTTTAACTCTTTACCATATTTTGCTGTCACATACTTCCAGAAAATCTGAGTAGAATAATTTATCTCAGCACTGTCATTTTTGGATATTAAGGAGATTAGATCATGATAGATATAAATAACTAGCTGAGACTCAAATGTTGTCTCGGATGTATTGAGACAGGTCAATCAGTTAGATCAACAGCTCAAAGGACAGAATTTTCTCATCAAGTGAAGATGATGGATGCCACGTTACCATCTTTAGTCCCTGAACTAGATGGAGACCATAGAAGAAAGCGTATATTGTATTGTGATTGGTGTATATTCTGTTTTACAGTGGAACAGTTACAACTTAGTGATTCCGGGCTTCAACTCTAGGATGGATGATTAGCTTATTCAAGATTTAGGTGAAGGGTTTAACGTGCATTTTTTTGCCTAGCTTTGATAACTGAACTACTACTTTTTTCGGTGTCCGTTCGCTAGATGAATACCTGCAGTCTTCTTTCCATTGGTCCTTCTATTTTATTATCTCAGTTGAGAAGGATTTCCCTGTTATTTCAAGCCTTTGACATTCTGAGGTTTGCATTCCATGAGGTGAACACAATATGGCTCGTGCTTTATTAATTGACGTTTACTATAGAATCTTCATACGTACAACTAAAGCACGAGCTACCTCTTAGCTACCTTCCTGAATATATATCTTATGAGATAAGTTCTTAATCTAAACTGGGAGTGGTAATAGATAGCATTGTGTTCTGTCAAGACAAGTGAATATCTATTTTTATCTGTTCAGATTGATCCCACCCACATTAATTTAATGAGAAGCATGAATTAGCTCAGTTTGTTAAATCTAGATATCAAACAATAGATCAAGACAAACAGTGAAAGATGAGCCAACTCTTTGTTGGAAACATACAGAGTCAATTCAAAGGGTAGCTGAAATTGAAATTTGTCATGTTTTTCATGTTTGGTTTCTCAATTACCTAATTCCTTGAGTTCTCTCATGTGCTGATCTCTTATGAGGTTCCTTCTACATTTTGTCTAGTTTCTAAAGCATATCCTGTAGTATATTATTTTGACCATTGAGAAGTAACCCTATCTTTGCTTTTTATATATATACATCTCTCTTTTCTTTTTATGGATAATCATGAATATCTGGCATGTTTGCAATGAAGTGTGTTTAAATCGCCTTACTTTTATATAGAATTATCCTTTTGAATGATCTAAAGTTTGAATATGAGGCAAGGGAAGATCATTGGTTTCTTTTGATGTGAGGGTGTGGAGAGGCCAGATATTTGCAACCAATCTACAATAGGGAACTACTATTGTTCACACAATAATTTGACCACTAATCCAATAAACGAGTGACAAATAGTACCACAGGGTGTAAGGAAATGAGAGGTCGGAGTCGAGGTCGGGGTCGGTATCAGTGATGGATGGGACATAGATTTTTCATTCTAGTTACCCTAATCTGAATTGAAATTAATATTCTGAAACTTAGGCTTGGATTATGTATCAATCAATGTAAATTCTGATGAAAATTTTAATTACTTCATTGTTATGGATAAAGCTAATTGCAGAATACACTTGACGTTGAGAGGCGCATTTCTTATACATCAAAATAAAGGGTGCAACGTGGCATCCATCCACACTAAATTGCTATGGATGTGTTTGAGAAAAATAGAGAGTATTCTAATTATTCTAGCGCTGATAAATATTAGGTGTAAACAAAGTTTAGATAGTGTATAAGAAATGTTTAAAATATCGATGTCGACGAAAATATCGAAGTCTTAATATTATTTTATGAAAATTTCGATAGAAATATCGATAAATTTTAATTTTGATGGATATTTCTAGAAAAATTATAAAAATTTAAAAAATAAATTTAAGTTAGTACATAAATATTTAATAACTTTTTAACAAACATGTCTATTATTTATCTTATATTTAAATTAGTGATATTTTATTGCTTAATTATTATGTTTTTTTAGATTTTTTTACTATACAATGGAAATATAGATTCATCTCTTAAACCCATGAAAATGTGGAAATATCGATACAAATATAGATAAGTCAATGAAAATTTAATACTATATATATAAGTGAAGAAATTATATTTATTAATAGAAAACTTTTATGTAAATTAAAAATAAAGTCATACGAGTTTATATTCAAAGCAAACAATAGAATATCTACGTGGAGAGTTTGTTGTCCTACACTGATCTGATCAAATCTTAAATGTATGATTTACAATCTTTCCAAACTAGGAAGACAAATTAATTGTGATTATATTTATCTTTCTTTTTTGGGAGGTCTAAATTAATTATAACAAAAAATCTAAATTGATATAATTATTAATTCATAATTATAATAGCAAAACTTAAAAGTCAAAGTTATAAATTAATTTTTAGAGAAAAATTCTTTTTTGATCCATAGGCCATAAGTCTAGGTTATGTTACATTTTTAGTTCTTAAATTTTGAGTATGGTTTCAATTAGTTTTTAAGTTTCAAAATGTTACAAATTTTTATCTTTGAAATCTAAGTTTAATTCCAATTTGGTCCTTAGTTTTTAAAATTTACACTTTGAACCTTGATTGTTTATAAATAATTATTTTAAATTTTTTGATAGCTTTCAACGTTAAACATTGAAAATGAGTATTTAATGAAATATGGAGGTTAAAAGTGTAAATCTTGAAATTTATAGACCAAATTGAAACAAAATTAAATATCAAGAGTCAAATTGTAACATCGTGAAACATAAAAACTAAATTGAAATCAAATTTGTAACATCCCGAGTTTTGGATATATTGCGGTTAATTGTCTTAAATTGTTGGGTTTTAATTTTCTTTAGTTTCTTAATTTTGGAGCCAACTCAAAACAATTGAGAAGATTATTAATTTTTATATGATTTTAAATTGATTTAAATATTTTGAAGGGTTTAATTTGTATCAAATTGATGTATTTTATGCCCTTTAATTTTGGTTTTTGGAGCCTAAATTAAAGTAATTTGAAAAGTTAATTGATTTATTAATTTAATAAAATCTTTTGAGATTTTGAATATATTGTGATAAAATATTTGATTTATTTTTTTAAAAATTTGAAAAAAATGAAGGAATAGGATATTTGAAATTAAAGGAGAGTGAAAAGAGGCAGAAAATTAGAGAGAAAGGCAGTAGTTCAATTTTTCAACGACAGTTTTCACACAATTGTCGATTTCCAGAGTTTTGAACGGTTGGATCGTGTTGAAATTTGATCTGTCTGTTCAGGACATACAAGGTTTAATTTTGAATGGTTATATCGTTGTTTGGAGCTCTGGTTTGTCCATAATCGCTGCTGAATATAATCTGTAAAATTGAACCCCCTTCCCTTTCATTCTTGCAAACCCTCCTCATGCAAGACCCTCACTATCAACCGCTAGCCAAAACAATTTATGTCGTCCGACAGCAACGCCCGCCACCCGTCTATGTTTGCTGCCGCTAGCACCATTGTCATCGAAATTGATATTTTGTGTAAGTTATTTGGTGTTTTATGGGTTTCCTTGTAAGATCTTGAATACCCATCAAATTTTTGTTAAATTTTGGCTTACTCATATTGTTTTGATGTTGAAATTGAGTTTTATAGACTCTCAAGGTGCTTTCCGACAAGATTAAAATTATTTGGCTCTTTTTTTTAAGGTTTAGGGTCTTTCTTGAGAACTTTTAGATACCCACTAAGTGTCGGTTTAATTTTTGTTTTAATTGTGATTTATATAGGTTGGATTAGAAGGTCTAAAGTTGTTGATCATTAGAGTAAAAAGTTGATTCGGGTGATATATTGTTGGATCGTGTTGATTTTGAAGCTTTGAAGTGGTTTTGGATCACACCACGTGTTGGGTAAGTTGTTCGAAGATATTCGAGTTAAGTTGTAATTGGAATTATGCCTTAAATGTTGAATTTAATATTGGTTTATGTTTTTGGGTTTATTCAGGATTCAAGGTTTTGCGAAGTTAAATTGCTAGCTATTTGGACTTAATTCCAAGTTAAGTGGTTTATTACTGGTTTGTCCTCGAACCAAGCACCCTAACTAAGTTGATGTTAAGATTGTGTGTGTGAAAGCTTGATTTTATTGTGATGGAATGATTTGCCATGATTTTCTTGAAGGGGGATCAAATCCCGCAGTGGAAGCATTTTGTTAGAGCGTCTTGCATCCTGTAATCGGATTTTTGCATAAACATAATCATTGAATTAAAACAGAATAAAAACATGTAAATTAGCATGCATTAGGGAAAAGATTATAATGATTCTTACCTTTATAGATTCCCAAGTGCCAGGAACAATCCTCTCCCAGTTCCAATGAACGGATCTTCAACAATCTGATCACAAATAATTTCTTGAACAATCTTGAACACAAGGAGAAAAGAATGTTGGAGAGTAGAGAAGATTTTCTTAATGGCTTAGAGAAAATTCTGCACAATAACACTATGACGTCGTGTATTGTGTTGTGTGTACTGTGTTTTCCCAAAGGGCTATAGAGAGGTTTTATATGGAGAAATGACCAAGCTCTTTTTCTAATATTTTTCTTTTTTATAATTAATTAAATAACACTTATTTAATTAATTAGCCCAATTAAATAACACTTATTTAATTTTAATTTATACAATAATTAAATAATTATTTATACATTAAACCCAATTTAATGTATATATTTAATTATCATATACATCTCATGTATGTGCAAAATCTCTCTATTAATTAATTCTTTTTTAATCTAATTCACTTGAATTAATTAATTTGAATCTTATTCAAATATCACATTCCAATTTAATTATAGATCATATCCATAATTATACATTAATCACATTAATATATAGTTTTCTCAAATTAATTTGAACAATTCAAATCATCTCTCTTAAAAATCCTAGTGAGCTAACAAGGGGATCTGGTGGACTTGTAGATCATAAACTCCAACGATATGAGATTAATTGGCTAAACTCATTAACCAAGTTAATCAATATTCATTAACTATGAGTACACTTCACTCACAACTGCACTCTTCTCGCTACAGATATACTTTTGTGTCCACGGATACAGACCAATAACAACAAGTTAGCCATTCACAAGTGTTTGTAACTCCAATTAGGTCAAATTACCATTTTACCCTTGGGTTACTTCTAACTCCTTAAGTACCAATGCTCCTTTAATGAACAACCTGTTTATGGTCCAACCAATAAACAAAAACCCAGGCCAATGAGAGGGTAGAGCCTTTTGTTCAAGTCCCGGAGACACCATTTAAAGGAACACTCATCTACTTACCCTTAAGGCAGGAATGAGTGAACTTCATCTTGTATTATTATGTCTCAACTCCCCACTCGGTCTTGTCCCCAAAATGATAGGCATATTGGGTTGATGATCTGACCACTCTCACCATACAAATCAAAGAACAATCCCTTGTGAACAGAAGTTCATAATATATTCAAGATTAAGACTAAATCTCATAAATCATTCTATTGAAATAAACCTAAATAGTTAACGGTGTTACATCTAGTGGTTACTATTTTACAGTTCTGTCTTATGCGAATTCATTGCATAGGATACCTCTACTCGCGTGTCACCTATACAAATAGATTGATTATTACGTTTGTATCAAATAAAAAAGTGGATCATATGTATGGTGTTACCAGGATAAGGTACCCAACCTTATCCCTATATTATAGACCCTTTAAGTTGTACCTTCAACATTGATCCCTGTATATCTCCACATACAGTTCATGACTCATAAGACAACCTTGGATATTAGTTTATTAGATTTAGAGTTATTAAGACAAAACAGACAACAAATAAGACAACCTTGGATATTAGTTTATTAGATTTAGAGTTATTAAGACAAAACAGACAACAATACAAACAATAACATTTATTAATTTAACATCCATAATTCTTTATTGATGACAGTCAATTAACAACATTTACTATCTACGAGTTTTAGTACGTAAAACCCAATATTGTTAATGGATGGATGGTTGAGGTATTTCGGAAACCTATGAGTAATGCTACTAAGATTATAATAACATGTTTATAGTTTGATACGAAATTTGGATGTTGTATTTTGCATGTTGGATTGATGATGATTGTTAGCACTTCTATCGGGCAGTGTACATCTTCTGTATGTGAACCATCGGGTTCACCATTTATGACTGATTTAGTTTCCCTACGGGATCATCACTATTGCTATGATTTATGTTCCTTCGGGTTTACTAGACTACCATGATATATATTCCTTCGGTTCACTAGACTGCCATAATATGTGTTCCTTCGTGATCACTAGACTGCCATGATTTATGTTCCTTTGGGACTACTAGACTGTCATGATTTATGTTCCTTTGGGATCACTAGACTGTCATGATTTGTGTTCCTATGGGATCACTACGACTGCCATGTTATGAAATGTACATCGATGCCTAAATAGGAAGGCTAACAAAATCACCTAGTGGACTTAGTAGTGGGTCACTTACTGAGTATTTCATACTCACCATTTTTTACGATATGTTTTCAGGTAAGGACAAGGACGAACCAGGGAATGACAAGAAAAAATTATAACCAAGCCATTGGGACCAGACAGAAGTTTCCACTCACTTTTTCATGTTTTTCATATCTGAAGCGAGTCTTGGTATTTGAATTTCTAGAACTTTTTATTTAAACTTTCAAGTTCATCAATGTTTTCCAATTTTGAACTTATGTTTTTATGGGGATCTCGGACAAATGTTTTGAGTTGTCTTAGTGCAATTTTATTAATTTTATTTGACATATGAGATCATTTTTATTGGAGCGAAGGGTTAAATTTTTATCTAAGATGATATCTTGTTAGTAAATGTTAAAAAGTCAGGTTATTATATAAGGACTAAAAATGTAATATTTTAAAATTTAAAGAACGAAACATAAATCAAATCCAAAATCTATGGACCAAGAATGTTATTTTTCCCCTAATTTTATCTTAAAACACCATTTAGTGCAAATCCAATTTGTTTATCAACAAAATACCAAGAAAAGAAAAAATAAAGGGAAGTTTGTCGATTTTGACCCAAATTTTTTTCAAATTCAAAAGTAACCTCATTTTTAATATACTTTTTTTTTAACATATTGACATCATTTCAGTCTTTAAGTAGAGGGATCCACCACGTGAAAATACCATTTTGTCCCTCAATAAATGGTCTTTTTTTTTTGTCTCGTAAAGTTGAGTTCATTTCTATCTTTTGTCTTGTGAAGACTTCACAAGACAAACTTATAACTTTACGAGACAAATGACAGACTATCTTGTTTGTCTCGTAATTTTGTAAGTTTGTCTTGTGAAGTTAATTTACAAGACAAAAGACTTACTTACGAACTCAATTTTACGAGGCAAACGACTATTTTTCAACATAAAAAAAAATGAAAGACTATTTTTCAACATACCTACCTCTTTTGGAATTCTAAAAAAGGAAAGATATTGTTCAGCTGAACTTGGAACCTTTTGAAAAAGATTGTTCCTTTGAAGTTGAGACCCTCACATAAAACATTTCTATGTTGAAAACAAAATTTGAAACTGAAAAGTGAAGTTTCTAATTTAAGATATATGGGTTAGGTAAGTTAGGTGATTTCATATTAAAGGCAAACCATTTATTGAGGGGTAAAATAACATTTTTACATGTAGGTCCAAAAGATGGAAAAAAAGTATTAAAAAAAATAAAATTTAAAAATGAGGTCATTTTGAATTGGAAAAACTGACCCAAAATGGGACAACCTAGAAGTGGACACGTGTCACGTTTTCATGTGGTTGGTCATCTTTACTAAATATTCCACGAAAAAAAAGGCTAAAAAATGCTTTACAAGTAACCGCTAATGACATCATTGCCCTAAAGATATTACTTTTTTTATTTTTCCCAAAACAACACTTTTTTTAGAGAAACAAGCGAAAAAAGACACTTTTTTTTTTCCCTAATACAATAAATTTATTAAGGAATTAAAAAAAAAAAATCAGAATGTATTTCTAGAAATCTGGCACAATGTTGAGTCGATTATAGCAAAGTTTGCATGCCTAAGATGATAGATACTTAATGATATATTTAGATCCATAAAATACGCTTTAGATCACATTAACAATTAATTATCGAATAAATACGTAACGGATTAGAAAATTATGCTAATAATTGAATCTTGAAAGAAAAATACTTTTAAAAAAAGACACCGACCACAGCCATGTGAGGATAAAATCGTCAAATCACTTCCCAAACGCCAGGAATTCGTCCTCCTCCAACTACGGTGGCTCCGCCGTGCGTTCTAAATATCTAGGCGGCAGTGATGGGTTAGGTAGTGAAGGAGATGCAGTTACGTGGTTGGATCAGGGCCATACACGTGGAGAAGCGTAATTGGGCGGATAAGAAATAATAGACCAATCAGAGTAGGGCCTGAGGACTAACTTCTAACCGCTCGCCTCGAAAAAATCAACGTCGGTATGCCGCAGAAGCCTTAATTTTGTAGACATATTTACGAAATTACACCCCTTTTGTTGGCTGTCATTTCTTCTCTTTCTTCTTCTTCTTTTTTTAATACTGCCATTTTACTAACTTACCCTTCCCCTCTCCTCCCAACAAATTTATTATAATTAAAAACTTAGTTTAACTAATATCTATAGTGACAATTAAAGGTTCGTAATTCAAATCATTCACCCTCGATTTATACTTAAAAAATAAACTCTAAAGATGTCTAGTAATTTGGTTGAACTTTCAATTTTGTGTTTGGTAGGTACCTGATATTTAACACACTGAAAAAAAATAAATCTATTATATATGGAATCGAGTTTTATATCTAATAAGACCCTGATCTTTCAATTTTAAATTTAATAGGTGAATTTTAAAAGTCGATTAGGTGAAGGACTAATAAGATACAAAATTAAAAGTTTATTAGACACAAAATTGAAATATTAAGAACTCGTTATACACTTCAAAAAGTTTGTGAACCTATTGGACATAAAAGTGAGATTTTAAAAAACAAAGAAAAAAAATAGCTATTAATTTTTCCTTTGAATATTTATGAACTATGCTTGTATTTTGGCCTATTTTTAATTATTATAGTGATATGAGATTAACGATATCTTTATTATTTAGAAATATTTTGTCAAATATAAAGCTCAACTTTTGCCAATATACTCCAAAAGGTTGAAAGAACAAAAAAAAATAAAAAATGTTGAAGGAAAATTATCAAAAATAGCTCTTTCAAGTTTTTACCCTTTTAAACTTAAAACATCTTTTAAAAATTCGTTCAGTTCAATCTCGGGCAAGTTCGACCAACGGGATTTAAATTAATTTTTTTTTCTAACTTATCAATTGTTTTGGGTACAATTCGAGCTCACCTAGATTCTACTAATTTTTTTCAAATATATCATCTAATCCTCCCAAATCTTATATATTTTTAAAATTTTCTCTCATCTTTACCAAATATATTTAATTTTTCAAAGCGCAATTTGTAATTTCCAATTCAATTTATCAATTATCAAATATTTTTTTTTTAAAAAAAAAGCAATATTAATCTACACAGATTAACATCGAAATTCTATATTTTTGGGTTTTGTCGGTGAATTTACAGACAGATTAACAACAAGATTTTATATGTTTCTCATATCTTAGTTTTTGTTTTGCAAAATTTGATATTTCTCAAATTTTCAAAATCACATGCCCATCACTTGAAACCCATTTGAATAGTTTGGAAACTCAATATAATTGTAGAGAAATTGGACTAAAGATTTGAAAAGTTAAGTAAATATTTGATATAATCTTCTTAACTAAATTTGTAGAAAATTTGAAACTATATAAGATTTGGTACAAGATATTTGAAAAAATAACAGAGTTTGAGAGGGTTAAATAATATTTAGAAAAAAATAACAGAATATCAGTTACAAGTGTTGGGAATCCGACCAAAGTTCACATTGGTTAGATAAGGGAGGATTATGGGTATATAAGTGAGCATAACTATATCAATTGGTATAAGGCCTTTTGGGTGGTTGCAAAAGTAAAACCATGAAGGTTTATACCAAAAGGGACAATATATGGAGATAGTTAGAGGGTCGTTATCTTTATCAAATGGTATCAGAGTCATGCCCCTAACTTAGTCATGTCGATAGAATCCTCAACTCTTGAACAAAAATGTATAGTGGAACCTTGGAAGTAGTCATGATGTGTGATCCATGTATATAAGTAGACTTGGGAGTCTATCAAGACTTTGACTATATTTGTAATTTTTTTAAAATAATGACATTTGGTTATTATTCTTAAAAATGCTACCAATTTTAATTATAAAAAAAAAACAAAAAACGTAAAAAGAAATCGAGGGTATTTACGTCATATAACAAGATATAAAAAATCATTAAAAAGAGAAAAGTAGGGTTAAAAAGGTCATTTAATCACATCGAAAGGCAGACAATTGCCGCGCCAATTATTTGTGAATTACAAAAATTCCACTCTCCACATATAAATAATATAATATTTATATTATTTAGTTTATTTATACGCCGAAATTGCCTTCTACTTTTCTTCTACGCTCCAATTTTCCCCCAAACATATTCTCTCATCAAAATTTTTCAATATGAAGAAATCGGGTTTCATCGCCGCCTCCGTCGCCGCCGCCGCCGTCTCCGCCTCCCCTTCTTCCTCTACCCTTGTCTGCAACCCAAAAGTTCAATTCCCTCGTCAGGTAATAAAGCCTTGAATGAACGATTCATCAATTTCCCTCTTCCTAAAATTCTTCCTTTAAGAATTTAAACTTTCAATTCGTTGCTTGAAACTGTAAATTTCTTGTCTTTTTCGATGTTTTTGATATTTGGGAAATTTAATTATATGCAGGAAGGAAAGGAAGGAGAGAACTCTTCGTCTTCAACGGATAAATTTGCTCCCAAATTTGATGGATTGAGATTCATTGAAACTCTTGTTACGGCTCATAGATGAATTGCGCCGGCGACGGTGACGGAGAAAGTGACGGCCGTGGCTGTATTTGACGGTGGAGTGGACCCACCGCGGCCGCAACTTTGTATGTTGCCTTGTTATTAAATTTTTTTTTTTTTTTTTTTTTGGTTTGTTCTTTTTTTCTTGTCGAAAGAAATGATAGATGACAGAAAAAGTGTTGAAAGTTTCTCATTTTGCACATTAAAAAAATAATAATTTTACTTTATATTTTAAATTATTTTAATGAAAATTACCGTTTAGATAATCATTACTAAGAAGAAAAACGTGTATTGGTTTGATTTTGGGTTGGAGAATAATTGTGTTAAGAAAAAAAACAACTTTTGAAGAAAGAAAAAAAGAAAGAAAAAAAAAAAAGACTTTTGAATAGGCAAAAGGAAACCTTGTTTTTACATCCGGTTAAAATGGTAAAAGAACTTATGAACTGTACGACAAGTTTCAATCATACTTTTGAATTTTAAAATGTTTTGTTTCAACTTTTTGAAATTTAAAGTTTATTTTAATTATCATGAATACTTTTGTTGTTAAATTTATGAACGAAAAATTGAATATATGTTACTTAAGTAAACAAATATAACCACATGAAAAAAGTATATATAAAATTTAGAGTAAATGATAAAATCATAAACAAAATAATAGAAAATGAAAGTTGTGAGAGGTTGAAAGGAGGAAGACGAGATGGTATAATTCACTATACACGATGTGTCTTTATTTTTACTTTGTAGGAGTAGAATCTTCTCCTTTTATGAAATTAAAGACAAAAGCTTACAAGATTGTGGAAAAATATTCAAAATTTAAAAGTTAAAACAATCCAATGGGCCTTGATTTAATGTTGTATGTGGAAATAAGCGAAGGATTTGTGAGAAAAACGAGGTAGTTGTCGGTTGTTCCTTAAAGGTGGAATAGATGTTTGGTCCACTATAACCAAAACAAATATGAAACATTTTTGGGATGTTTGGTTTAAAGGTCGGCCACTCTATGATAAAAGTATTTTACATTTTGGTTTAAATAATATGCGACTAATAAGAATTTTACCTTTGTTAAGATACAAGGTTAGGCCCAGCTTTCTAATTTAAGGTGAGTCAAATATTCTTAGCGTTATGTGTAGTTTAGAATGCTTGTTTAACCATACAAACAAATTTCAATCTCATTCATGAATTTCGTTACAAAGTTTAGAACCACATTCTTTTTCATTTAATAAATATAAATTTATAAAATGCACATTTTAAAATTAAAATCAAAGAAAATTTCACTTTTTAGAAACTTTATTTATAAGTAAACTCGAAGAGAATTGGAAAAAAGATAGGAAGAATATAAAGACAAAGGCAAAGGATTCAATCTCCTTTGAGCATCTTAAACTATACTCATATTTATATATCTCACCTAATTGTCCAGATCAAAATCTTTACTCTTATTTCTTTTTTTGTGTGATTAAAGTGGAATAAACATTACTGTGCAATGATTACCGATTAGAAATAAATTCATAACAAAAGCAGGAAAAAAAAATAATAATAACGCACACATCGACATCTGCTATATTTTTATTTTCTTTCCTATTCATTGTCATGCCATATCTCAATCCCTCGCATCCATCACAAGTGACATTACTCTTATTTCAGTCTTCAAGGTAGGATATTCAAATGATCATATGTATTGTAATAAAATTTAATTCGAGAATATGATATGAATATGAGTAGATTTGACATAAGAGGTCAACCTGATGTTGGTGCTGGTGGAGTTATAGGTTTAGGAAGCTTGTATTGTTTAAGTTTGTTTGGTTTCTCCAATAAAAAAGGAGTTAGACAACTCCTCCCTTCAAATGTAAATTAACGTATGATCAAATGGCAAACTACAAGGTTAATGTTTTGATATAATCCTAAATGTATTATGAAAATACTTAAATCAAGCTGCATGAGAAGCCGCATGTACCAATAAAAGCATTGAAAATGTTCGCCTCAGGCAGTTCAAGGAACGTCGTCCTTGATTAGCAAAAACTGCTTGCATGTCTTACTTTACGGGTGATGGACCGCCCCATCCGAATACGTCGAGCAGTAAGAGCTTCTAACAAAACTTCCAGAGCATCTTCCAATGCTTCACCCTGTTTTTCCAATTCAACCGAACTGAACTTTGGAACGAGTTGAAGCTCGAAGAGTAGGCTAGCTGCTGCTGCTGCAGTGCAGGTGCGGTCCCATGATGGTTGAGGCCTTCACATTCAGACAAGCAGCTCAGTCAATGTTCTATAGAAGAATCATGTTTTTCCCCTCGGACTCAAGGAAACCCGAATATAATGGATAACTAGCTCAAATTCTTACCTGAGTTTATGCATTGCGGAGGATCCGGTAGCCAATGATATGCATGGAATGTCCTCCCCCCAAACCGATATGGCTTGCTCCTACATAATTGCAACAATCATCAGAAAGTAGTTTTAGAGTAGCTGCCAAAAGTTTGGTCCACCTCAGTCCGAATATCAAACACCACACAATGGAACGTAAGCTATCAATGAAGCATCCCAAATTTTAACAAAGAATCAAAAGAACATTATGAAGATTCAAACCGAATGATGTTTTTCTTTTATTGATTTCATGGCCTCCTAAAGGTCCCTGATACTTGGAACAAAGGACTCTTTGTTGGGATATTACTACTACACTATTTAACTGTAGTGACTAGGATATTTGAATATAAGAGCCAACAAAGCATATATGGTAGCAGTCCATCAAACATTGGAAAGAAGCTGTTTGAGGCCCATTTCTGTTGGGTAGTGCCATCTAAAAGTAAGGATGCTGTAGTTTTAATCGCTTCAGTGGACAATCTCAAGAAACAAAGATCCAACGGTGGTCCAACTTTATAAGGTCACTCTTCAGGAATCATGGAATAAAAGAAATTTGAGAATCCTTCTTAATATTGCTGACAGATGGGGGAGCTAGATGGCCAGCCTCGTTTTGGAGTACTAGGAATCCTGTTCTTGTATTGTATGTCACGTGGCTTATATTGATGCTAATTGGGTAAGTTATAGTTTCACATTTGCTTGGGGTGGATTTTCCCTATCCCCCCAAGTTTTTGTTGAAAAAATGAAACGGTAAAAACTAAGAGATAATACCAAAAGTGGTAAGTCAAGAATAGCACACAATTATGCAGGATGAAATATTCAGCTATTTTGTTATGGGCAAAACATTGGCTTTCTCCAGTACTATAACCCAGCAGAGACCCACTTAGAAGACATAATAAAAAATGCTACATTGAATTACCTTGAGTCGGTTGAACATTGCAGCAGAGTTGCTCCAAGTACCATCAATCAAAATAAAATTCAGAATTCCATCTCCATCAGTCTATGAGTAGAATCAACAAGAACATTATGACCTTGTTCAACTGGAAGAACACAAAATTTTACAAAAACAGAAACATAGCAAAAAAAACAAAACAAAACAAAACAAAACAAAACAAAACATCAGCCAGAATACGAAGTGCGTTATTTGAAACTGTATGGATCGAATAGCTGTGCCTAGAAGTCTTCCATAAATAATTTTCATAGGTATATTCATCCATAAAGGTCGCACATTGTGGGTATGTTAAATTTCTTATACCATGTAGCCTTTACTACCATTTAATAATATGAACTATGAAGTCAAATTCTAGCTTCACAGTGAGTATAATCAAGAAGGGACATTAACTACACTGCTTCAGAAAATATGTACCATTTGTTCTGTGTCTTCTAGCTTAGTCGAGAGTTCAGAGCTGAAGGCCTCCTGAACACCTTTGGAAGTTGCATTCTTGTTGGGATAAAGGCAACAAACCTTACTTTTACCTGAGTAATATTTGAAAAAAAAATCACTGTTAACAAAAGAAGAAAATAGAGTTTTACATGCCATACCGACTTTGCCAATGACTACAGTGTGAAAACCACATGACAGTTTATCGCTGATAGCAACTATCCACGTGTATTTTGTTAGGTATCCAAACATAGAAAATATACGAAAACACCAAAGAGAACTATATTGCAATGTCAATGAAGAAATTACAATATAAACAAGTAAAATAGCATTCCTAACATATTTCTCATAGATTCAGAGGAATACCATAAATCTCTTAAAGAATACTTAATTTCTTAGACCTAGAATAAGTTACATTTAGTTCTTGCTACAATAATATAAAGCTATTGACTTGTTAAAGCTTACACGAGGAATAAAGTTACCTGCTGACTTGAATACATTCCACATGATTTCTTCATGTTCTGAGATACCGTAGAGGCACAAAGTTGTGGCTTCTACACCAAAGACTTGCAACAGCAACTTCCCTGTGTTGTTCTGCCGCAGAAAATCCTGAACAATAACTCTAGATAAACTTTATGTCAAGATTAGTAGATGAGAAGGATCAACAATTGACCAGCAGTAGACACACCTTTGGATGCATATATAGCCAAAAACGTGCTCCATGCCATAGAGAACAATGCTTGACTCTTGAACACATACAATCCTCAAAAGGCAGCCAGCACTAAGCAGATACAAGAGAATTCAAAAAAGGCAGATAAGTTACATGAAGTAATAATAAGGGTCTGTAGATACTAAACAGCCTATCAGTTCTTAATAAATGTGTTGGAAAAACTTATTCAGCAAACTGGTGGTGTTAATATGAATACCCCAAGAATACAGAATGATTTAAGATTTATTATACCTTCTGACAAAGATAATCCCGGCTCCCAAGCAAACGACATGCTATTTGTCGAGCAGAAAAAAATTGAAGTTTCTGCTCAGAACTACCGAGAGCCTGATATGTAGCTCGGTGTTTTTTGTCCTCCTGAGTTCTAAAATATCCCTGAAATAAGGCCCAAGATTAACAATGCAATCTTTTGCACAATGAAGAAAAATAAGTAGGAACATATATAGCACTACAGCCTCATGGTCCAAGGAAAGAATATCTAAAATTGATTCACTTTCACATGTTTAATAACCAAGAAAGATACTGCAGGAAGGGTTCTGCCATTCAGAAGCAAGGAGAATTAACATGTAGTTTTGTGTTTATTACATGTGTAAGGACTCCCATTCAAGTCCAAAATGTATTTTTTATTTTTTATATAATTTTTTTGGTCTTGTTTGATAAGGAATGGAGAACTTCATTAAAAATCCGGAGCCAAAGAAAACAACCTAGGGAACAAAGGGATAAGGCATCAGACTTTTCCCAAGAAAAGGTTTACAAAAAGACCTTCCAATGTATAATGATGGAGTCTGTGGAGTAGTACAAAAAAGCCTATGCTGAGCACTACAAAACTTAGGTGTTAATACATGTTTACAAAATGAACCATAAATAATCCCTTAAGGCCCTTAACCAAAGAATTCTATTTTTGCTACTTAACTACTAACCTGATGAGATTTAGAAGCCAGCTTCTGATGTCTTTAGGATGACACCAAATCAGATGAAATGTTTGCAAAGAAATTTCCAACTTTTTGTAGTAAAAATATGGAGGATAAAAATGAGGTCTACGGATTCCTCACTAGGGAAGCAGTTTTTGCAAATTCATGAAGATATAGGTTGCTATAAAATTTCTTTTACAATCTTTCCGGTGTATTTAGGCTCTTATCTAAAGGAAGAACTTATTAAATACTTAAACACCTTGGAGAACTACACTCCAAAAGTCAGCTATTGAGTTGAGAGAGCCAAGCCACCTAAGTACCACATTGGTCATCCCATTCTAACCAATGTGGGACAAAGATAGCCCATACTACCTTGATTCCTAACAATACCCCATCCTTGAAAAGCCGACATCCCGATGGTTAGACCGATTGTACTTCCCTCGTAAACATTCGGTCAGAACCCTCTGCCGATGTTCCTCTCCGAAACGGCGACAAACGACTTTGATATAATTGTTAGGTACTTAAACACCTTAGAGAACTACACCCCAAAAGCCAGCTATTGAGATGAGAGAGCCAAGCCACTTATGTACCACATTGGTCCTCCCATTCTAACCGATGTGGAACAAAGGTAGCCCATACTACCTTGGTTCCTAACACAACTTTACATTTTTAGGAAAGTTTCCATCACATATCCGCTTGGCTAAATTCAGGTTCAACTTACTTTGGCTGTGGTCAAGTTGAAATTAGGAGATTACAAGATAACTTCCCCAGTTTTCAAAATTTCAGGAAGATTAATCATCATTCTGACTTACTTATTCCCAAAAAAAAAAAAAGAAAAAACCCATTCTGACTTACAAAGACAAGCTCCCAGCTTGAGGGAAAACTGAGCCGAACATCTCTTACAAACTTTCCTTTTGTGTTGGACAATGCATAAACTTTAGGGAATTGCAAGATGAGATAGAATCCAACCACATATCTTCCCACTACCTAAGTCTTGTGCCATTGCTAAGTTCAAAGGCGATCCCTTTTTCTATGAAAGACCTGGTTTTACTTTAAGTAGTGTCAATCCATTCCAAGGGTCACGGCAATTTCTAGCACTGCTGTTTGGTGGACGAACATAGATTATCTAAACCGTACTTCTAATAATAAGTCACCATATGACATTCACTTCATTGAAGAACTTCCACAATCATTTTGAAAGAGAAGACATGAATCAATCTAATGTTCCAAGCTGGCGTTTACTCGATTAACAACATCTAGATGAGTTGATTGCAAGAGACAGAAATAATAATTGAGTATAAGATTTAACAGAACCTGTTACAGTAGCAACCAAAACGTAACAAAGTAAAAGAAGAGGCGAAAAACATATTCAATGGGTTTGTGACCCACCTGAAGTTTGCCCCCATTACCACCAAAACTCATTTGGGCATCAATAGTTTTCTCCAAAACCTTCATTTCCTCGATAATTTCCGTAACCATGATGGGAACAGGAGACGTGGAGCCCCAACCCTGCCATTCCTGTAAAGTGATCAGAGCTTCTCTGGATTTAGAGGTGGAAGCGCACCGGGAGCTGTGGCCGTCGGGGTTTCTGATGATGGAATCCATCTGGGTTTTGACTGAAAACGCGCGAGACGGAGAGCGATTGAATGTGGGGGCAAAGGCCCTTAAAGTGGAGACCATTGTAGACTCGTGTCCCCCAACTTCTCTACTTGCATTTTAAGCTCACAGTGGATTAGCCATTTTCGTTCTATTGACACCAAATTGGGCCATCAACCCATCAAGGTATAGAGTTTGGATTGGGCTTCCTTGCGGAAGATTCCACGAGAAACATCAGGAAAAGGGATAGCATCAGAAAATACCCTAATAAATGATCTAATATTTCTATTTTTTTTACATCAAAGGGATGTTTGATGGTGGGCTTGAGTTGGGTTAGATGGGCTTAAAAAGCCCATCTGATATTTGATAGTGGTGAAACTTAAAATCGGTGGGTTTGAAACCCATCGTTTTACCCTTTACTTCCCTCATTTCACGCCCCAATTACAGATGCATTTTTCAACCCCCTTTCTTTTGTCACGCGTAATTAATCATCACTCTCTCTCTTTTCTCATTTTCTCCTTTCTTCCGCCGTTTGGTTTCTCTTCTTCGTCTGGTCTCTTCGTTCTCCCTCTAGCTGGGTTGTATGTCTCTTCATTTCTCTGGCTAGAATGAGTTGTATTTCTTTTCACCTCTTCGTTCTCTGTTTTGGTTCTTCTATGTATTTTTTTTTATTTCTCCGTACGTCTCTTCGTTTCTCGGATTTCGATTGGGTTTTTTGGCTCTCTGTATGTCTATTCTCCGATTTCAAACAATTTTGTTGTAGATTTAACGATATTTCGTTTTTTTTTTAATTTTTATAGTAGATCTAGGTTTTTTTTGTTCATATTTTTTTTTTTTGCGATTACCTTGTTCTACGTTGACAATTAGTGTTAAATCCGTCTTGATTTCCTCATGCATGTTTGATATTATTTTTTGATTCCGATTCCTGTTGTCCAAAGGAAAATCTTGATAATTTTTTTTATCTATTTATATGTAATTAGATTTGTCTTTGTTCTTCCTCATGCATGTTTGATATTCTTCCTTGAAGATGTTTGATGTTTTTCCTTCGTTGTTTGATTTTTTGGTTTGGAACTGTATGATGTTCTATTTTAGGATTCCAATTTTGGACTGTCCAAATCAAACCTTGATGATTTTTATCTTCTTACGGTCTACTGTTCCACTTGCTTGAATGCGTTTTTTTAAATCAATTTAAATGTTATTAAATCCGTCTTTGTTCTTCCTCATGCATGTTTGATATTCTTCCTTCCATGTTTAATGTTCTTCCTTAGCTGTTTGATTTTCTGATTCGGGATTGTTGAATGTTCTATTTTGCGATTATGATTCCAGACTGTCCAAAGCAAACCTTGATGATTTTTATCCACTTGCTTGAATGAATTTATTTATTTATTTTATCAATTTATATGTTATTAAATCCGTCTCTGTTCTTCCTCATGCATGTTTGATTTTCTTCCTTGCAAACTTCTATAATTTTTATAATCTTCTTCTTCCTCTTACAACTACTGTCTATGGTTTTGATCTGCTTCTTGACTGTTTTCTATACTTTTTTATTCAAATTTTCTCTTATCGCTTCAATATTAAATCATGTGTCCTCCCTTGCCCTTTTTCTTTTGCTTATCCATGTAAATTGGAGGCAAGTTAACTCCTGGTAGGGGATGCAGACTGTGTTATTGGAGCTTGGTGGTGGTCAATCCACCCAAGAACATGTATGTTTTCTATTTTTTTCCCTAGAGGCCGATGATAATTTCAAACTGTTTTTAAGATTAAAAAAGGACATGCATATCTGTTTTTCCTTATTTTTTGAATGATTTTTTTTTTTTTTTGTTTATTTCCTTTGAATATATTTTTCCTTATATTTTGAGTATGATTTATGTTTTAGTTTTATTTCCTTTCAACCTATTTTTTGAGTGAATATATTTTTTGCTTCATTCCATTAAATTTGTTTTCAACATTCAAACGAATTTAATTTTTGTACATTTTAAAATTGACTTCAATTTTGAAATTATTGAAATTGTTTATTTTGTTTGCTTGGAGTTAAATTTGTTCCAATCAAATGGCTTTGAAATCCTAAGGCCTTCTGATTCACATGATATATTATGTTGTATTTATGTCATTTTCTAATTCAACCACCAAATTAATAGTGACCTGACTATTGCTTAATTAATTTATTTTTGACTTGATTGTCTTTAATATAGATTTACTATTTGAATTTATTGAGAGTGCACCTAACCTTTCTCACTAACTCTACTTATTGTATGCTCTACTTATATCTCAATATGTGTTCATGTTTTTTTAGACTTCTTCACAGACTCTTTTGTAAACTGTGTTGGTAAGTCCCTCAATCTCTCTTTTTATTTCAACTTTCTCTTAAATCTATTTTCCATTCTAGTATGTGTTGTTTGGCTATTGCAATATACTTTGTTTCCTTCTTCCACCTCTAACCTCAACTTATTCCATCCATATAAGGTATGCTTCCTTCTTTTCTTATAATTGAATTAAGATATGTCGCTAACATTTTCTTGTTTTTTTAGGTCGTCAACCGATAATTCTGCCCCCTAGTTGTGGACTGTCTTCACCATCGCTCACTCCGAACATAAACAAAGGTATGATCTTCATTACTGTTTATTCTTTCTTTCTTCTTGAATCGTATTAACATACATTATCACTATGGTCTAACTGAACTTCTTTTTCTTCCGTGTAGGGGCCCAAACTAAACGAACATACCTTTCGTAACTAGTTTGAAGTTTGGAATGATCTTCGTTAATGTCTATTCTTTCTTTCTTCTACTTGTTGAGGACTCTTTACTTCAAATGTATCATTGTTATGTATTTTGGACTTGTATGTTGGACATTTTCCCACATTTTCTCCCTTGTGAGAATGTGAAATTTTTTTCCCTCTGTTTCTTAAAGAAGACTATGTCGAGCTCAAAGTTATTAGAAAAATATTATGTTGTATTGTTAAATTTTGGTTTGTATCAATTTACATCTTCTATCAAATGAATTCATTTCAATCACAAGTTTTATCAAAATTATATTCATTTACATCTTCCATTATCAAAATTATATAAATTATGAACACATTATCAAACTTATAATTTTGATAATGAAATCCCTATATTTTCACAATCAAAAGAATTTGAACTTAAAACTTTGTTAATTACTTCCATTACAACTTATAACTTTGTTAATTAATTATGATGTTTTCAAATATTAATCCAGCATTAATTCTAATTGTTCACTTTATTAATCTAAACATAATTATATGTTTTGAGTGATTTTTAAAATAAGTTTAAGAAGTATTAAATAATAAACTTATGAGAAGTCTTTTTTTTTTTTACAAGTTTATAAGCTTAGTAAGTTTCAAAATAAGTTTCCAAAATAAGTCTAATAAGTTTATAAGTTTCAAACTATATTTTTATAAATGGTGAATTAAAAGTTTGAAATCTACAAATGTACTATTTATTAATAGTCAAATAAGTATACATTTATTAATAGTGAAATAAAAGTTTGAACTAAAAGTTTTATTAATAGTGAAGTAAGTTAAAAATGTATAAACTGAAATAAGTTTATAAGTTTGAAAGTATACTTTTATTATAGTGCAATAAACGTTTGAAATAGCGAAATAACTATACTTTTATTTATAGTGATATTTTTAATTATATACTTCTTAAGTTAAATAAAATGAAAAAGTTCTTACAATGAAATTTGAAAATTAACTAGGCACATGAAAATCCAATTATGTCAAGTACTATAATACTTAGTCACTATTACGTTAGAGACATTTATAATGTGTCAACTACCATACCTAGTTGCACACTTTAATTTTTTATAGGTAGTAATGGGTTGTGTGAGGGGGCCCTTATACCATAACCTCTACATCCTAACTTCCCAAAAAAACCATTCACTTCAACGTTGATTACTGGTATTGACTACCCATGTCCTGAAATTATAGGTAGATGGGAAAATACAAATTCTATGTCATTTTCGTTGGTCGTATCCCAGGGATCTATCTATCCTGGCACGAATGTCATGGACAAGTCAGTGGGTATAAAGGAGCATTATACAAGGCAGAGCACGCGTACAGGTCTTACAGTACAACACACATTGGATAAGTTAGTGATCAGGGTGTATGACAATGTAGTACAATTATTGCAACTGTAATAGGCTTCGTTTTTGGGATGATCGTAATGTATACTTGGCTCGGGATAGTCGGATATGAGTGATGTACTAGGTTGTCACGACTTGTCATTTTGTAACTAAACCGAAGTTCACTGATTATAAGCATAATCATCCTTTCAGGATCTACATACTTCCCCCATTGCCCTAGTAAGATGGAGACTGTTCAGGAGTTTTTTAAAATCATAACAAGTATTACTGAGTCTCAAAGACAATTACCTTCACTTTGGCAATTCTGCTTAACAATAATAGAAGGATAGAACAACAACCAGTGAACGTTAGATAGTGAATTCGACAATTGACGTTCTTCCACCTCATTTACGAGAGTGACTTAGTGTGTCGTGAGAGTACTCGAATAAATAAAAGGATGTTTATGATTTTATGCAACATGATTAAAACGACGGGATGTTTGGAGCCCAGCAGATGTGTTGGTATTGAAGAGATGGTGGCAATGTTTCTTCATATTCTTGCGCATGATGCGAGGAATAGAGTAGTACAAACACATTTTTCGAGATCTGGTGAGATGATTTTGAGATATTTCAATACAGTTCTTAGAGCAGTAATACAACCACACACAGTATTGTTGAAAACCTCCGAACTAATTATAAGTGCATGTACCGATGGACGATGGAAATGGTTTAAGGTAGAAAAAGTTCTAGTACCGTTCTATAAATGCATTCGAAATAAATTGTGTTGACATCTTCTCGAATTGTCATGATTAAACAATTTGAACAGAATTTCCTGGGGGCATTGGATGGCACGTATGTGGGAGTGAATGTCAATGTCGTAGATCGACCATGATATAGGACGAGGAAGGGGAAATCGCCACAAACGTTCTTGCGATATGTGACCAAAACGGAGAATTCATCTTCGTTATGCCAGGCTGGGAGGGCTCGGCCAACAACTCAAGGGTCCTAAGGAATGCAGTTGCACAACCACACGGATTGAAGGTTCCAAAGGGTATAAAAATCACTACATAAGCAACATTTAGTTACTCCATTAAATAAACATGTATTACAATCTCGAAAATGGTACAAGGTACTACTATCTGTGCGATGTTGGCTAACCAAATGCTGAAGGATTTTTGGCTCCATATAGAAGGGAGCGCTACCATCTCTCAGACTGACGTGGAGCAACCAATGCACCAACAACGTCGAGATAATTTTTCAACATGAAGCATTCGTCAACAAGAAATATTATCGAGCGAGCATTTAGACTTTTGAAGGGCCGATGAACAATACTTAGGGGTAAATCCTACTACTTGGTACAAGTCCAATGTCCAACGATAACTACGTGTTGCCTGATTCACAACTTATTCATAAGGGAGATGGGGATCGGTGCTTCACTTGATGATTCGTTGTACGAGAATCATATTACAGAGGGAGAGAATATTGAATTTATTGAGACCTCAGACGAATAGGCCAAATTTATAGATGATTTGGCTGCCAAAATGTTTTCTCAATGGCAAAGATCATGATTTTTTTTTTTTTAAGAAAGTCATATTATTTATCTGTTGAACAAAATTCTTATGCTCATTTATTTCGTGAACATTTTTAATTTGACTATTTCAATCCATGGTTTTAGTTTTTTATTTTATAACATGTCGCACGAAGCTGTTTAATGTTCAGTAATGTCTTTACGATGTATGCATGGATGAATTAGAATGGCAGGCGATGGAAAAAGATCGAGACATACGTGAACAAAAGCCGAGGACGCTGAGTTGGTCAATGCCCTAACCTCTTTAGTAGAATCCGGTTGGAAGTCTGACAATGGGACCTTCCAGCCGGGATATCTATAACACTTGGAACACATAATGGAGGAGAAGTTTCCGGGGTGTGGCCTAAACCATAACACTATTGAATATAAGATTAGAAGTCTGAAGAAACAATATTCGGTGGTAACAGAGATTTTAAATCAATCAGGGTTTGGATGGAACGAGGAGTTTAAGTGCGTTCAGGTGGAGAGGGAGATATTCGACGCTTGGGTTTGAGTAAGTTTTTTAAAATATTAAACAATATACTCCGAACCTGTTTTTTTGTATAATTTCTAATATCGCTCCCATATACGAATGTAGAGTCATCATAACACAAAGGGTTTGTGAAACAAGCCATTCCTTCATTATGATGAACTATCCAGTGTGTTTGGGAAGGATAGGGCAACCAGACACTATTGCGAGCCACTAGTGGTGATGACATCAAATTTGTTCTAGGAAATGGAAGACGAGATTCTGCTAGGGTCACAAGAATACCCTATCCCTGATAATGAACAAACTCAACTGTCTGAGGATGCAATGGAAGAAGACTAAGGAGATATGTCCACGTGGAGAGCATGTGTACCAGATATTTCCACCGATAGAGAGAGCGTATTAACGGAGACATTTAGAGGGAGTAAGAGGAAACGACTCACCTTCCAGAATGAAATGATTGAGATCATGCGATCAACCACTAATATGCAATCAGCGCACATTGGCAGACTCGTTACGTAGCAAGCCGAGAAATATGAGATGGAATTTGGGCGTCGGAAAGAGGTAGTTCAGGCCATATTTGGTATTGAATGATTCACTGAGGATGATAGATGTGACCTGATTGATATCATTAGCACAGACATACAAAAAACATATCTCTTCCTAGCTGTACCAAAAGACAAACGACTACGGTATTGTACACGCCTACTTGCTCGGGACCACTAGTCTGACCACCTAATATTTCAACCCCAAAAAACACATCTTTTGTGAATTTTTTGTGAATTATTTTTGGAAATAGCCATATGTTCGGTCGATTCATATTATTTTGTGATCTTCTGAAAAATGTTACTATACTACATCACATTCGCACCATCATAATCAAATGAAAAGTAATTCTCCTATGTACAATTTCAATTCCAGATACACTATCCATATTATATAAAAATAAACTGTATGATATGTGAAATAATAATGTTAAGTGAGCAAAATTCAATATATATACATACAATATACCAATTCATTAGTAATTGGGATAATTACCTTCAATATATATACATACAATATACAATATACCAATTAGTTGAGCAACAATATGAAATGTATTTTGTTGGTATGTTTTACAAATTAAAGAGAATTAAAATTATTACAGTTTTTTGAAAAGAATATATGAAAATTAATCAATTATGTTCTACAAATTGAGGAAAAATTGAGATTGTTTAGTTTATATCATAAATGATTTGAGAAAATACATGTATATTTGAAAATCAATCAACAATAGCAAAACATAAAACTAAAAAAAATGAAATAAATGAAATAAAAAACAAACAGAAAAAAATAGAACTAATCTCATTCACAAAAAAACTGCATTAGATCCTCCAACCCAACTTAACTCAACACAACTCTACACAACAAACACAGACAATAATTACCAACTCAACTCAACTCTGCAAACAAACACATACAATTTAACTCTCTAGATAATTTAACTCTCCAGATAATAATTATCAACTCAACTCAACTCAACTCTCTGCTTTTATCACACACTAAATGGCCCCTAAGAGATTTTTACATAAATAATCATCTTTGGATCATAATTTTAAAAAATGTCTTTTCTTTTGTATTTTTTTAATGAAGGTTTTTTTTGTAATTTTGTGGATAGATTTATCATTTTTTTTAAAAAAATTTTCGTGTATAATTATTTTTTGTATAATTATTCTTTTTTTAAAAAAATTTATTTTCGTTTTTTTATTGAGTTAATGATAGAGAGAGAAGCTGCATTTATTACGAAGAGAGAAAATACATTTAATATGATTTTTTCAACATTTTCAAATGGAGATAGAAAATTTGAAATTTTTTTTCTTTATTTAATTTAAGTGGAGAGAGAAAATTCATTTAATGATATTTTATTTTCTATTTTCATTGGTTTCACGTATTATTTTTTTTTTTTTTTTGGATTCATTGTCATTTAAAATATACGTCTGAACATTTTGTTAGATATTTAGAAATATTCTAACAAGTATATGATATATACCAAAATATATAAATTAGAGATTGATTCAATTCTTGACATAGATCACCATTTCATTTTCTATGTTGATCTTTTATATTATATGATTGATTCACGTTTGTTCACTTGTACATGTAATATATTCAATTGTTTATTTGGAAATATTCTAAAAAGAATTATGAAATATATTGGTAAATATATTTTATATCTACTCAAATATTCATGATTATTTTTAAATATATCTTAGAACTCAAATACTTTTTGATATGTATGTCAATATATTTTATTGCTTATTTGATATATATATCCCAAGTATTATGATATATATGCAGTTCTAATTAAGTATTGATATTTTGTTGCTTTGATATATATGTCTCTATATCTTCGAATATCATTTTAGATGTTTGTAAATATTCAAACCAATATATGAAATATACTAGTAAAATGGTAAAACATTTTTCAATATACCAACGTATTTTTTTAAATATACTAGTAATTTTTTTTTATTATATATATATATATATATATATCATAGTTTAGATTCATGGTTATTTTTAAATATACGTTAGAACATTTGACTTAGATGTTTATAAATATTGTAAACAATATATGAAATATATTAGTAAGATTGGAAACGAATATATATAAATCACAAATGAACTTAATGTTCAATATATATTAGTATATATTATCATAATAAAGAAAGTCTCAATAAAAAATCGAAGATATATATTACAATATATATAAAAAAATCACCTTATATATCGAAAAAGAACATATATATCACAGTACATATAAAAAAACCACCCTATATATTGAATACGAAAAATCACCATACGACGATATATAAAAAAAGAAATCCCATATGACAGTATATATAAAAAACCACCCTATATACCATCGTCTACCGTCATCATCCAGAACCCCATGCAAATGGTTCATCCCATGTTGGCGCCCCACATCGGATAAATAACCCCACGTCGAATCTACTTGCTTAGGCCGAAAAAATCACCCCATGCCAAATCTCCTAGCTCGACATCGTAAATGCCCACGTCAAATTTGCTCACCACATGACGAAGATGTGTTAGATCTGCTCGCCCCACATTGGAAGATCTGTTCTACGCGCCGGATATGAGGAAGAAGGCGACGACTAGATCTCGGTAGGCGCATCGTTGGCGTGGCAAGGTGGATGGATGGAGGGAGATGACAACGATGACAAGGTGGACTGACGGAGGGAGGTGGCACCGGTGGCAAGGTGGACGGAGAGAGAGAGGCAGCGGCGGAAAAATGAGAGAGGGTTTTGAGAGAGAGATTGAACAAGATCAAGTGTGAGTTGAATATGAAAAGATGAAGTGTGGGTCGGATATGAAAAGATGAGAGAGATGAAATTATTAAAAATAAATCATTAATGGAAGTAGTTGGGATATGAAAAGTTTTTCTACTTTTGCATTAACAATTTTTTTTTAATGCTTGGAGGGTTAAATAGTAAAAGACCACTTATTTTCTTGAAAATATGAAGTTGAGTTCAAAATATAAATGTAATATTAGGTTATAATTAAGGCTATCAAAATAATCTAATGCCCAAGTGGGCCTTTATTGGGCTTCACTAAAAAGTGAAATAACCCAACACAAAGTTGACGTGGAACACCATTGGAAGTGTCATCAAGTGTGGGATTGTTAGGAGAACAGAGAAGACTCACAAGGTTACTGCTTTCTTCTAGCTTTGTTTGAACCTGTAGTCTGCCTTAGCTTTGCTTTTGTGTGAAATCATCACATCAAGTTCAATTCCAACCATTGATAGTTGTTTTTATTAATGTGATCCTTTGTTTGGATGGATATACATTTAATTTAATGACATTGGAATGGAGGGATGAGAGGTTTAATTGAATTAAATGGGGCGAGTAAAGTAAAAGGAAGAATGATGGATTTAGAGCTGGATTAGAACTGGAACTGCATCTCGGAAGTGTAGCCAATAGTGTTAAGGTAAGCAGTCATAGCTTTGTTCATGGGGGTCGTCGGCACCTCAAAATGCCTTATTTTAGCACAAACTTTCTCTTATAGAAAGAAAGAAAAAGGAATGAAGCAAAGCAGACTGTCCACAGAACATTAGGGTGCAGATCATTTGCTTTGTTACGTATTTGTTAAGTACAATGGTTGAATTCTTAGCAAAATTCTAAAAACAATAACAAATTTTTAAAAGCTACTTTTGTTAGTTTTCAAATTTTGACTTGGTTATTTTGACTTAGTTTTCAAATTTTGAAATGGAAGTAGTGTCTATGAACTTAATTTTAAAAAACAAAAATAAAAAAATCAAATGGTTAACAAACGCGGTCTAAAATATCAATTTTATTTTTAGTAAATTAATTAATTTATTTTAGTATAGACTATGAGAATTTGAACATTCAAAATTACGTGCTAATTACTACTAAGTTTGCTCACTTTGGTCTAAAATTTCACTTCATGCTTTGATAATTTTTTTTAGTATAATAGAGTTAAGTGAATTCAAACTATGAACTTTTTGTAGCTATCCTATTATTATGATAACTGAGATGCTCGCTTTAGCTTCATGCTTTGATAATTAAGGAGTAAATAATGCCTTTTCGCTTAGTATAAATCTGTGTGTTTACTTTTAGATAATGTTCAATTTTTATTCCGAGTGGAGTGGTTAAGGGTTTTTTTTTTTTTTTTTTTTTTTTTTTTTCCCATAAAATAAAAGCGAGCTCTACTTCAAATTGTAGTTAATTATTTATTATAATAAGCCTGCTCTTTTTCCTTTTTCCTTTTTTCCTTACACATATTAATAGGTGGATTTATTTATTAAATGTTATATAAGTAAATCATCTACAACAAAAGAGTGATGTATATATGTATTTATTATTGTTTTTCTTTAACTGATGAAAATTTTTACCTTAGAAAGCCTTTGCGGAAAGAGGAGTTCTAAATCATGAAATTGACCTTTTTTTTTAGATATAGAGCTAGAGTATGAGTTTAAAAATTCATTGGCAAAGCAAGACCTCTAGTCAACTCTAATTCTTTGGCTAAATCAAATATAGCTCAAGTACATTAAAAATTATAAAGTCTGTGGTTTGAATCCCATGATCAATTGTATTATTCAAATTTTAAAAAATTTAAAAAAAAAAAAAAAAAACTCCTCAACCAAACATGCTCTTAAAAGTTATATAATTATGTTAGATCAAAGAAATATATGCCAATCAAAATGAGTTTATCCTTGCAATTGTAGTAAAGAAAACAATTATGGGTCATTTGGTGGGAGAGTTTTCTACATGGAAATTGGCATATATATCCAATTTTCATGTTTGTTTCACAGTTTTCAAGAAATACGCTATTCCCAAACATTCTTAATTTTCACCGATAAGGGTTTTCTATTCCCTTCCAAAATTGTGGCTTTTCTCTTTTCCCTTCTCTATTTGTTTTCCATTTTACATATAATTTCACTTTGAATATAATTAATTAATTAATCAATTAATTTTAATTTAAGAGAAATAATATAAATATTTATTTTAATAAATCAATAGTGTTCTATTAAAATATTTACTTAAAATATTTTTATAATAAAAATTTATTAAATGAATGGAATTATTTTTTTAGATAAACTATTAATTTATTAGCCAACATTATCTTAAATATATTGAATTAGTAAACTAGGATTAGTTAAATTTAGTTAGTATTAAACTTCATTTTTTCCATAATAATAATTTATTACTTTATTGTTTTTTTATTAATCAAGTAATTATTTATTGAGATTAATTTTAATCTAATCATTCATTATGAATATATAATCACTGATTATTTATAAGAAATTAATTATTTATTGTGATTAATGTTTATTACTCAATTTATTATTAACATATTATATTTACAGAATACTTTTTAGTATTCTTTATTAATATATCATATTTTTATCTCATTTCTTCCCTTTTTATATAATATATTGTCCACTAAAATATATTTTCTTATATTATTTAATTAAAATTAAAATTACTAATATTGAACTTAATTAATAAAAAAAATGATTAAGTATTACATTATAATTAGTATGACGTTCATTAAATGCATTAATTGGTTAAGTTTAATTATAAATTACTCCGTCTTCAAATATTTATAATGAAAATTATTATTAATTCGTAATTAACTTTTGATTGATATATTGAATATTGTTATTCTTTAAATTATCAATCTATCATAATTACAATAAGATTTTCATGTTTAATTACATAATTAAATGTAAACACAATTTTTGTTCATAAAATTCTGATAGCATTCCTATACACAATCAAACACAATCATCTTTGATTCCCAGACATCTATAAAATCTTAAACCAAATAGCGCTTTAGAGAATATTCTAAAACTTGCCCGATAAATGAAAGTTGTATTTATTTATCACTATATTTAATGACTTTTTCTTTTTAATATTGTAGTTTTTTCTAACTTTTTTTTTGAATAAATTATATTATTTCTAAAATATATAATTAAAAATATTGTAGGAGTAGCTGAAGTAGTGATTTTGAATGTGAATAGGGGAAAGTGAAGAAGTAAAGAGAGTGAATATAAATAATAATGAAGAGGGCATAGGAATAAAATTCCTGGGTAACCAGAATGAAGGAAGACTGCCTTCTTTTAGCATAGGAATTCAATTAGATGACTCACTGGAAAAATTGTTCCAAACCAAAAGTTTTAGAATATAAAATTTGCCATTTCTCTCAACTTGTTTCAGAATCACTGATTGGCTCCTCAGATTCTTCTTGGATTTTGGTAGCAGCTTCAACAGTTTTCAGCTTTGAGACCTGAAACATGGCCAAATGGATGTCCCCTGTCAACAAAAGAGACATCACAACGAATCAATTCAGATGAGTACCAAAAGAAATGTAAAGTCTCTTCCTCTCAAAAATGTAGAACAACCAATTCATTTATTATTTTCATTCATGTGTTAAAACAACTTAAAAAAGAGGTTGTTAAAAGAACTGAAAAATGGGAAATGGGGTGTTTTAAAGAGACTTTTAGTGGTGGTTCATTTTGAGGGGAGAAATTAAAGTACCAAAAGTAATGCAATTGCCAGATGATACAGCAGCAACAACCCCAGGGTTAAGTCTCTTGTCATCGATGAAAGTCCCATTGGTGCTGTCTAGATCTATGACCAACAGCCTGTCTTCTTGGTTTTTGATGCGAGCATGTAGAGCAGAAACTGCTTCCATTTCAGAAAAATCAATGGAGTCAATGCCACAACCCAGAACCAGAAAAATCAACTAGATTTAGATTAGGTGAAAATTAGAAAGTAAAATGAATGACCTGTAGCAACCGGAATTACAATGTCAGCTTTATCAGGAAGGCGTCCAACAGTGACCTCATTCTGCATTAACCCCAAAAAGAGTTCAGACCAGAGCAGCTGCTCCACTAAATAGAGACTCGCAATGGATTATTCGAACTGGAATTGCTCACCGACACAATTTCGAACGCATCTGGCATTTCTACTTTAGACCCTATATGCTTCCACTCTCCATCGCCTGTGAGGAAATTAAGTAGCAATAAATTAATAGTAAAATGATACAATAGAAGAGAACAAAGATTAAGAAAGCGGTTTGGCTGACCAACGGGTAGCAGAAGCCAGCGAGAAGCTTGTAGAGGTTGAAGAAGTGATCGTGGCCTTGGCCGGAAGTGGAAGCTGAAACTGGAGGGTCTGCTTACATGTAGGGATGGGGTTAAAGAAATGCAAGGGGGAGATGAATAATTGGAGAAGGAAAGAAGGGAATGGAGGGCCAACTCCATGGCTGTGCAAATTCTGCAGCGATTTCAGGAGCTTAGCGCTTAGCTTCATCATGTGTGTGGCCACCATTTAATGCTTTTTACGGATAACTCTATTTGTTTTTATCAATCGTGACAATATATACATAAATTTGTCTCATCGCTCCTTAAATAATGTAAAAGGATGTATAAATTTTCAATTTACACTTATGTGGATCAAGGTTGTTAAAAACTTCTAAAGCAAATCGATTTAACTCAGTCAAGAGACCCAAATTTCAAAAAGCTAGCTAAGAAAGTAAGTAAACAACAAAGAACAAATTATGTATTAAGACAAAATGGAGCCTTGATGAAGGAACATAGATTCTAATGACGAGGCGTTGAATAATGCAGTTTAGAGGAGGCTCACAGTTCAACATATGTTATGCACCCAGGTAGTACCAAAATGTATAGGACTTTGAAGAAATCTTATTGGTGGCCTGGAATGAAGAAAGATATAACGGGCTATGTAGATAGATGCTTGATCTGTCAGCAGGTTAAGCAGAGCGTGAGAGGCCTGCAGGTTTACTTAACTCACTTCCAGTACCTGAATGGAAATGGGAAAATGTGACTATGGATTTTCTTTTTGGTCTACCTAAGACATCGAGTGGGTATGATGGTATTTGGGTGATTGTGGACAAAATGACTAAGGTGGAAAAGTTTTTGCTAGTCAGAGCCACTTCTACCCTTGATCAGCTGGCCAAGGCATATGTTGACAGAGTTGTAACTTAGTTTGGGGCTCCAGTATCGATTGTATCAGATAGAGATCTGAGATTCACCTCGAAGTTCTGGCCCAGTTTACAGAAGGTGTGGTATTAAGTTACATTTTAGTTAACAAGCACATACACAGATACGAATACATGATACAGATACAATACGATGCGGCGATACGTTAATTTCTAAAAAACTAAGATACGGATATGTCGAAGATATATATATATGTATGTATATATCTATGTATATATATATGTATGTATGTATGTATGTATGTATGTATGTATGTATGTATGTATAATGTCTAGTTAATTGTTATAATACTTATTTTAAGTTAGATTAAAATGGATTCAAGAAGAGAGTGAAAACTTGAAAAAAAATCTAGTAACGTTGAGTGATTGTTGAGCAATTAGAGTAGACGGTAGGAAAAAAGTAGAATATGAAGATTGAAGAATGAAGTTGTGTATGAAAAGGGTGTGAATCATGATTTAAATAGTGAAAGAGAAGGGAAGAATGGAGATTTAATTATGTTTCGAGTTTTTTCTTTTTTCTTTTTATCATTTTTAATTTATTTTGTTTTGGATCGCTCAATTTAAGTGTACTTTTATGTTTGGAAGTGATTTTAAAAAGGTTGAAATCACTTTTGTCATTTTCAAAATCACTATGAATCATGTTTAATTCTTCAAAACTAATTTTGATGATATGAAAATTGCATTTAAAAGTGAAAAATTAAAAACTAAATTAATCTTGAGTAATTAAAAGTGTGTTTTTGAGTGATTTTAAAAATGAAAAAAAAGTGATTTTTGATGATTTTAAAATCTCTCCTAAACATGCACTAAAATAAAATGGGTTGTGAGTTGGGTTTTTTAAGTGTTTAGGCTTAAATTTGAAAAAAATTGACCCACGTATCCCCTCCACGTATCTGAAAATTAAAAATAAGATACTTCAAATCACGTATCAGACACGTATCTAGACGTATCCGTATCGTATCCATATTTGATACCGATTCTTTACACAATTAGAAGTATTTATGCTTCCTAGCATTTTAATACAACCTTTGATCCACAGACGGATGAACAGTCAAAGCGAATGATTCATATATTAGAAGATATGTTGAAGGCTTGTGTATTACAGTTCAAGGGAAGCTGAGATACACATTTGCCACTAGTAGAGTTTGCTTATGATAACAGTTACCATTTCAGCATCGGGATGGCTCCATATGAAGCCTTGTATGGAAGACCATGTAGAACTCTGATTTGTTGGAATGAGGTTGGTGAAAGACAGCTAATAGGGTCAGAGTTAGTATAGATGACTTCAGATAGTGTTAAGGTGATTAGAGAAAATCTGAAGACAACTCGAGACAGACTGAAGAGTTATGCAAATAAACGAAGAAGAGAGCTTGAGTTTGAGATTGGAGATTAAGTATTTCTTAAATTATCACAATGGAAAGGAATACTCAGATTTGGTGGGAAAGGTAAATTGAGCCCAAGATTTATATGACCCTACGAGATAATTGAACAGATCGGGCCAGCGGCTTACTGATTAACTTTACCAGCAGAGTTATCTAAGATACATGATGTTTTCTATGTATCTATATTGAGGAATTACGTTCCAGACCCTGCTCATATTTTACAAGATCATCCAGTACAGTTGGAGGAAAATTTGTCTTATGAAGAGGAATCAATTCAGATTCTAGACAGAAAGAAACATGTGTTAAGAAACAAGACGACACCACTGGTTAAAGTCTCGTGGAGGAACCATATAATAGAGGAAGCTACATGGGAAGCTGAGTAACAAATGAAAAGCAAGTATCCTCATTTATTTACTTAACCAAGCTTGAGACAAATTTCGAGGACAAAATTTCTCTAAGGGGAAGGTAAATTGTAAACTCCTAAACTTGTTTTACTAGTTAATTATGTTTAAGTCCTCTTAATTATGTGTTTAAGATGTTTATTAACATTAATGTAAGTGTAAGCTAAGTTACATGTAATGAATAATGTGTTTTTAATGTTTAAAAGAGCTTGAAGATGGTTTTTTCGTGCCATGCGTTCAAGGTTTTAAAGAGAAAAATGACTAAGTGTGAGTCTTGCGTTGAGGGCCATGAAGAGGTTAACAGAGCTTATCAAGGGTAAGGGTGTTAAAAAAATCGAAGACCCGAGAAAACCAAGCAACCCAACCCAACCCAGCTGGTTTGGGTTAGTTAAAAAAAAATTGGTTTGGTTTGGGTTTTTTTTTTAATAAACCCGAGTAGGTCAGTTCGATTCACGGGTTTATAACGAACCGACCTAAGAACCACAAGGCCCAGCCCAGCCCAAATACATTCACACTTCAGTTCCAGCCTTTCAGCAATCAGCATACACGTGCCATTTCCTTTTCGACATGTGGCCCTTGGAAATTGGAGGTCATTTTAGTTTCCTTCCTTTCCATGATTCAACTTCTCACTTCTTAGAATCTCAAATCTCGGTAGGTCAGCCGTCACTCATCACTCGTCAGCATCATCCAGCCAGCATCGTTTCCTTTCCTTCCTTTCTGTCTTATGACCATCACTCGTCAGCGTTTCTAATTGGGTTTCCGGTTTCATATCTCCCTACCTATTGGGTTTTCGGTTTCATATCTCCCTAGTCCATCTCCATCCGAGTCCGAATCTCGAATCCCATTGGGTTTCATATCTTGTCAGAAGTCAACCATTATCTTCCTCTCCGAGTTCGACTCTCCTATTCGTTTCATATTCTTGAATCCCAATCTCACAGACTCGCATGTTGCCAGTTGCCATTGCGTTTCCATCTCCTCTTCAGTGTCATCTTCACATTGAAATCTCACACCTTCACTGTCACATTGCCTCATTGGTTATTGGTTAGCCATTAAACTCTTTTTTTTGTATATAAATTTATTCCTCGCCGGTTTATTGTTCACTTATGCTCACAATTTTTTTTTGTTTTTCTTTATTTGTTAATATTGTGATGGAAAATAGTGAGTTGATCTACAATGAATCACCACCTATAAACATTCCTGATGTATGTTCTAAACCATAAAAAATGACAGTCATTGGCAAGAGAAAACCAATTAGGCCATCATCTTTAGTGTGAGATCACTTTACAAAAATGGAAAGATCTAACACCGAAGGTATAAGATGCGAATGTAACTATTGTGCTAAAGATTACGCTTGTGACACTTCTTCATGTGGAACTAGAACCTTATGGAAGCATTTTTGAAAACAATGTAAAAATTATCCATTTAGAGAGCAACCTAAAGGGCAAACCATACTAAAATTTCAATTGAATGAAACTGATGCTAGATGTGCTATCAATATGAATTTTTTATCTACAGCCTTTAGTCAACAAAGAGTTAGAAATGCATGTGCTAAGATGCTAGTATTGTCTGAGGTACCATTTAGATTTGTAGAGATAGAGGGATTTAACGAATTTTGTAATATTACATATCCTAAGTTTGACATTCCTTCAAGAATTACAATTGCTAGGGATATTTATCAGCTGTATGTGGATGAAAAAAAATTGTTGAAATCAACTTTAATCAAAAGTGGTCAAAGAGTGAGCCTAACAACAAATACTTGGACTTCTTTACAGAACATCAATTACATGGTTCTTACAACACATTTTGTTGATTATGAATGGAATTTACATAAAAGAATATTGAATTTTTGTCAAGTGTCTAATCATAAGGGAGAGACAATTGGTAAAGTAATTGAATGTTGTTTATTGGATTGGGTATTGATAAAGTTTTTTCAGTTACTGTTGATAATGCAACTTCAAATGATTCAACAATCTCATATATGAAGAAAAAACTAAAGATTTGGAAGTCTCTTATTTTGGATAGTGAATTATCGCATATAAGATGTTGTGCTTATATTATGAACTTAATTGTCAATGATGGATTGAAAGAATTGCATGATTCGATAGCTAGTGTACAAAATGTTGTAAGATATGTTAGATCTTCTCCTAAGCGATTGAAAATTTTTTTAGCTTCTGTTGGACATGAAAAGATTGAATCTAAAGCCCTTGTTTGTCTGGATGTGTCTACAAGATGGAATTCAACATATTTGATGCTTGATCATGCTTTAAAATTTGAAAAGGCTTTTCAATGCTTAAAATAAGAGGATGAATATTTTGTACATCACTTTACTGAAGATGAGAATGGAAAGAAAAAAAAAGGGACCACCGACCTTAGCCGATTGGAACTATGTTCGAACACTTGTCAAATTTTTTAAGATGTTTTATGATCTTACATTGAAGGTTAGTGGCTTGACTTATGTCACTTCTAATACATTTTTTCCCTAAACTTTGTGGGATTCAACGACGTTTAATAGGTTGGAACCAAAATGTAAATAATGTGATATATACTATGGTTTCCAATATGAGAATGAAATTTGATAATTATTGGGGATCTTTTGGCAAAATGAACAAAAGCATTATTTCTAGCTATTGTGCTTGATCCATGATATAAGTTGGATTATATTTCCTTTTGTTTCATAAGTATCTATGGGGATGGTGTTGCTAGAATAATGATTGATGAGCTGAAAGTTAGTTTGATGCAATTGTATGGGATTTATAAGACAAGTGATTCAAGTGGTCATGCTTTTGAACAACCATGTCACATAGTTGAAATAACTGAGGATTGCGATGACATGGAAATAGATTTACAATTGGAATACAAACGAAGAAGAAAAGAGAAAAATTTGATTGAAACAAGAAATGATGTGAAGAGATATTTTTCAGAACCTAATGAAGATCTGATCGAAAATTTTGATATTTTGAATTCGTGGAAATTAAATGCTCTTAAATACAAAGTTTTATCACAAGTTGCTCGAGATATCTTAGTCGTACCAGTGTCAATAGTTGCTTCTAAATCAACATTTAGTATAGGAGGTAGAATACTTGACTCTTTTAGAAGTTCTCTAAGTCCTAAGATGGTGGAGGCTTTAATATGTACACAAAATTGGCTACGTGCAAAACCGACGTTATTAGATCTTACTTCACAAACTGAAGAATTAGAAACTTGTGATCAAGTTTTATCAGGTAGTTTTATCTTTTATATATTTACTCTATAGTCTATATTAATATATTGAAATTGTGATAATATTCTTATATAATTTATTATTTAAATCTTGTTTAGGGTTCTTCAAAGAGCAAGTTTTGTCAGGATCATGAATGGATTGTTCAAGTGTATTGAATTTCGAAGACTTTTGTAGACATTATAGTCTTACTTATGAATTTTGTAGACATTTGAAAACATTGTTGCCTTTATTTTGAATTTTGTAGACATTATGGTCTTTCTTGTGAATTTTAGAGACTTGTTTTGTTATAATAGATTTTGGATATCGTTATTGTGGATTGTGGATTCTTATGTGTTTTTTATTGTTGATTCCAAGCTTTTTTTTTTTTAAGAGAACCAATGGAACCGAATCAACCCAAACCATTTTTTATGTGTTGGTTTGGTTTAGGTTCATAATTTAACAAGAGTTAGTTTGGGTTAGAAAAATACACAAACTGAAGCATAGGGTTGGGCCTAAAATATCCTTAAACCAAACCCAACCCAGCCCACGAACACCCCTAATCGAGGGAATGGTTATTGAGGATGCATTGACTTCACCAGAGGTTAGTAAGGGTCTGGGCATGCGGCATATGTGCAGCCAAACTTGCTTGGGAAAGTGCATGAGAGGCGCCGAGCTAGGTAGGCTGTAAGGCTCAAGGTATGCGCTGATCAAGGGAAAGAGAAGTTCGGCATAGACACTGGCTTTAAGGGCGTTGAGGTGTGCCTTAGAAGTTAATTGAGGCTTTGATGAGTGGCAAGTCTTAATGCAAGTGCCTAAGGTAAGGTACAAGAGATGATGGCTGGTGAGGCGATGGTCGTGAGAGAGGGGCCTAAGCGATGAACATCATCCTATGGAATTTTAAGGTAAGTTAGTTAAGGTATCTGGAAACAAGTTTGTAGAAGGAAATTTTAAGAGATAATGCCTGGAATTTAAGTTATTAAGGCTGAAAGTTAAATCTAGAAATTTGATGGATGAACAAGCAGGCAGCTGACGATTGAGGTTGTGGTAGGTGAGCGTGCAAGAACATATGTAGTTAAGTGGAAGCTTTGGCCGTGGTGTGCGCGTAAGGTGAGCACAAGGTTACGGTGAGGAAGAAGCCATCGGTCGAGACGCGCTAAGGGAAGCGTAAACAAGCGCTCAATGCATAGACATGGTGAACCTATCTTAGTGCCTAAGTGAGCATAGTGAGCACATAGTCACTTACCAACTAGAGCGCAAGGTAAATTTTGTCTAAGTACAGTGATGCATTGAGATAAGCTATGCGATGATGACTTGTGAGGGATGTGTGTCTAAGTTTGATGTTAAACTTAAATGTTAAAATTAAGCTCAAAAGGGAGCTAGTGGCATTAACCAAAGGTATTTATTGATATTACAAGGCAAATGCATATAGGGGAGACCCACAACTCTTTGAGGAAGTAACCCAAAGACAGTGAGTGACTAGCTTTCAAAAATTTTACTAAGTGTTTTACTAATGAGTTTGCAACACATAGCTATTTACAACTTGACTTTCCTAATGCATGACTTAAGTATTGGAAATTGATGTTGAACGCATGAGTATAATTTAATGACATATTTTAAATACAACTTCCATGCATTTCAACTAAGCTTTATGCCATGTTTTAGCTTGAGACTAAGCTTTTCAAGGATTTCTTAAAGCATGTTGAGTATGCTGTTATATAATGAAGATTCATGTAAAGATAAAATGTTCTATGCTTTGTATGAAAAACCTACTTCTAGACATTGGTATCGAAGGTATGGTAAGGTACCTAGTTACATGTGAAGTAGGTAGGATCCTGATCATTTTTACATGCATGTAAGATCTGTGTTATTGACATTAATGAGATCGAGCAAAAGGCTCTCTCTCAACTAAGGTTATTTGGGATGAAGCAAAAGGGCTCTCCCACATTCTTAGGCAGAGGAGTAGAGGCACTTTGTAGAAAATGATGATGAATTCCATTTCAGGGTTTCATATGCCATGTTTTCACTTTTTCAGCTTGACTTTTAAATTTTGTAAATGTTTTTTGTAATGTTATATGGAAAGCATATTTATGTAATTCCTATATGAAAGCATGTTTCTTAAAATAATCACTCACTGGAAATTTTAAGCTCACTCTTTTGAATATTTTTTCCCTAGGTAGCGGTCAACGTCTCGAAGCCTAGTAGATCTGTCAGTCAGTCACTACTCAAGATCTTGCCAACATTTTGTAGTTAGGTGGTCCATTATATTCTGTTAAACCCTAGTTTTATCTCTAAATGTCATAGGGGATTAAGGGTAGGACGTATGTTTAACTATGGTTTCGTTAAACTTAAGTTTAAGAATATGTTAATATATGTTGATTTTATAGGTACCTAGTAGTATATATACCTACATATGCAGTGGTTTAGTGACGAGTTTATGATAAATGGTGGAAATTATGAATTGCTAATCAAGTTTAAGAAGTTCTATGAAGACAGGTAACAAGAATAGGTTCGACAGTTATTGCCATAAGAGGATTAACGACTGCTGTCTTCACATCTCTTTTTGGGTTTAGAGGATAATCTAGGATGGGGTGTGATAGAGTCTTTTGGTTGGTCACTGTTGAATATAAAAAAAATAATGTTTTTGCTTATCTCGCTTATGCACTACTGATGAATGATTGATTCAAGTTCTTGTCCTCGGCAACGGCGCCAAAAACTTGCAATATTAAATTTATATTTATCTTTATCTTTTGCGTTGCTCATGAATGAATATGAATATGATGCTCTATGCGCTCAAGTGCTTTGCAATAAAGATATTGTTGCGATACTACGTTCTATGTGTATGCGTTGATGGTAATATGCTTTGTAGTATGCGATGATGTAGTGCGTGTCACAAGTTTTCTTACGCTGGAACCAAGTATAATTCCAACGCAAGTTTCTCAGAATGACCTGAGGTCGAACATGGGGATTGTTGTTGTTTAGATGTGATACTAGTGTGGTAAATGCGACCGGTTTATCATAAAGAATAAAAAATTTGGTTTGTGCAGAAAATATAAATTGCGATGAACATAAAATGCGTTAAAGTAAATTGCGATGATAAAATTAATGACTAAACTACTAATGATATAGGGTAAGAACTGGCTGTGAAGTTATACAAAAGAATCTAATGAATGCGGTGACAAGTCTTGTGAATGAATCAGAAAAATAATGAGTTGAGGGAGAGGACATCGCAAGTTCGTCAATCTCGTTAAGGACGCAACTGAGGTTCCACTTTCTTTTGGCTTACACCTTTCAGTGATTGGCCGCATTCCCATACGTCTATGGTGAAATAGGGATGAACATAATGAACGCAAGGTTGTTTCCATCTCTGGAAATACTTCTCACTTTAGTTAGCGCATTCTTCCAACCTTCTCTCGATAGGCGAAATGACATCTTCACTTCTGCTCTCACAGGTGAAGATGTCGTCGAGCTGCTTTAGCTAAACTCACTTGATTACCTTAACAAGGATTAACTCACTTGCTTAATTCTTCCCCTTTACCCAGGAGATTAAGGACACAAGATGGAGAAAATGGATGATAAATGTATGGAAAGAAACAAAGAGATGATAATGATGACAATAATGATATTTAAATCTAAAGATCAGCGTTTGATACATGATTTGTGAATGAAATATTAAAGAAAGATACAGTAGATGAATGAAAGAATAGAAACAAATACGGAAAGCGTGTCAATGTCTTGACACAAATCCCGATTGGAGACGCTGTACTTGCCGGCGTGTGGATGAAATGGAGTGGAAAGCTTCCCTCTCAAGCTTGCTTTCCAGGTAGAAGTGACCTCTTGCACAGAGCTTCTTCTTCGAGAATGGAAATAATTTCTTGCTCAGAAACTCACCTTTCAGCCTTGTCTCGTCATTCTCTCGGATTTTCTCTGTAATGTCTCTTCAGACCAACCTCTTTTACAATGAATTCAAGGAAGCTATTTATAGGCCTCGGCTCTTGTATTGGTGATCCCACTGTGTAATTCTGATAATTCCTGCCATGGCGTAATGGAAAAGTCTGCTCTGCTCCACGATCAATTTGTCAGAATCGTACAACAGAAAATCTGTACACTTGTTAGAATGCTCCGCAAATGCGTTGCTCTTCACAACTTCGATCGATCGTCGTATGCGGTGTAGTTGTTTTGATCTATTGTTGATAGCCGCATGCGGTGGAAATGCGTTGATCGCTTGAATCCATGATCGATCGTCGCATGCACTGTAATTGCATTGATCTTTTCGTTCTTGATCGATTGCCGGATGCTGGGTAGATCGTTGTTCATTTTTGTCCTTGAGCAATTAATGCATGCGGTGACCTATTTCTTGCAAAACAAAGACTTGGACATTCCATTTCACCATCGCAATGGGGTTAGTGGTTGTGTTCACGACACTTTATAATTTTTGTATTTCTAAGCCAATTCTTATACTATTGACGCAACTTTTCCTTCTTTTTGTCGCATAATCTAAATAAAACAGCATAAATAACTTGGGGATTTACTTAAGTTATCAGTCACTTAAGTCGTAATTTGGGGATTTACTTGTAAAATTATATTGTTTGGTTTAGAGACGTGCCAATTTTGAAGAAGTTGAGGGGAATTATGGATTCACGTAGTTGGGATTTAATTCAAGATTTGTTGAAGATTACTTTCGCTTTGTTAACGAAATTTGAGTGCTATTTTTTTTTTTACTTAATTACAAGGTAAATAATCTTACTAATAGAACCACCTTTGAGCCAGGCGATATAAACAAGCATGACAATGTTTGATTTTGTTTGGATGATATTGATAAGCATGATTGTTATGTGAATAAATAAATTTTATGACTTGATGCCATTTGCATGTGACCTATATGATTATGCATGGGATCCTGAGACATGTACAATGATGTATGTTGTGAATAATATTGATGCTATGATAAATGCCATGATATGAAAGTGTCGATTTGTGTGAACCCCGAATCCCAATTTTATACTTAAGTGTGTTTTCTTATTTAAGTTGTCTTAATTTTCCACTTAATTGTGTGTCCCTATTTAAATTTGTATAAATAAGTTGAGTAGGTTGATGAGAAAGTTAGTGTGAAATGGTGAAGAAGGAATGGGGATCTGAAAAGAAAAATATGGACATTGAGTTTGAGAAATTTGAGAAAAATTGGCTAAGTAAGGAAAATTTATGTGAAATGCTTGTTGTGCACAAAGCACTAGAAGGCAAGTGACTAGTGGCACAATCATGTGGAAATTGCACGGAGACCAACAATGTTCGCAGTAGCTAAGAGCGAGATCGTTGAGAGTGAGATCAGCGAGACCGTTGAGAGCGAGATCATTGAGATCGAGACCAGCGAGATCATTGAGAGCAAGATTTTGAGCAAGAAAGATTGGAGAGAGAGAGATTGGAGAGAAAGTTGGAGAGAAAATGGGAGAGAGCGAGATTGGAGAGAGCAAGACCAATGAGAAAGAGGGAGAGAGCGAAAGTAGAGAGAGCGAGATTTTGAGCTAGAAAGTTGGAGAGAGCGAGAGTGGAGAGAGCGAGATTTTGAGCGAGAAAGTGGGAGAGAGCGAGAGTGAAGAGAGTGAGAGCAGCCTGTGCGTCAGCCATGCCTTGTCCAGTTCTGCATCCGAACGTCACGCCCACGCCTTGCCTATGCATTGAACGGCCGAGCAATCTTCTGGGCGATGTATTTGGACGCGTTGGGGTGAATTATGCATTTAAAAACCCTAATTTGAATATAAACAAAGCTTGAAGATGTAAGAGAAAATGTCAATTAAAATCTAGGTGTCCGATTAAGAGAAATTCTTAAACCCTAAGAAATTGTGTTGGATGCGTTTGTGAAGAACACATTGAACCAAGGTGAAGTCAGCTTACGTTGATAAAGGGAGGATTAAACATTTGGCCATGCAGCCAAGTAGGTGCTGTCAATCCCACGAGCAATTTGAACGCCTATAAATAGGGAGTTGGGATTTCATTTTCAAATCACACAAAAATCATAAATTTCGTAGAGAAAGTAGAGGGCAGTGAGGGTTCAGAAGAATGTGTCAACTTTAGACGAGGAGATCTTCCAATCTACTCGTGCGTTTGGAGTGATTCCAAAGCCATCTGAAAGCTCTGGAAGTCTAGTTTTCAGAGTAAAAGGCTCAAAGGAACTGGGCTGGAGCTTGAGAAAAAGGCAGAAGGGTCAGACTATCGGATCAGTCTGGGCCAGTCTTGAAGATTTTGAGATTCCAGCCAAACCACAAGGAATTATGAGCTGAAAGTTTAGGGTAAGATTCCTAAGACATTTTAGAATACGTTTATAGAAGAAAGTATTTCCAAATAAGGATTGTAACTATGAGTAATCTAAGTTGTAAATTGAATATGAATTCTAGGGGTGAAAAAGGGACCCAAGGAGCTACTAGAGTGAAAAGTTCCTAAGAATTCGAGGTGAGTGGCTAAAATGTTTTCGAATTAAAACGTTTTAAACTGTTTTGATTACAACATTTATAGAAAGCATATTTGCGAAAATAATTCTCATGCCTACTAGTTTTATAAAGTAATTTTCAAGCAAGTTTGAATTGTGATTTGAACGCATGCATATTGTTGAAAAACTATTTACATATGTATATGTATTGATTTTATCCAGCATGCGTTACCATCTTTAAAGCCATGTTATATATGTGTTATACTGTACATTCTTTAAAAAGAAAAGTTGTTTATAAATAGTTTTGGTAAAATGCGATGCCGAAGTACAAAGAGAAGGCATCCACCCAACTAAATGCTGAAGTACAAGGAGAAGGTATCTATTGGTACTGAAGTACGTTTGAGAAGGTACCAAGCCAACGGGATATTGAAGTATGTTGGAGAAGGTATCCTAGTAGCTCGATACTGAAGTACAAGGAGAAGGTATCTGAGCAGTAGTACCTAATGTGGCCACAGGTGAATAAAGTCAGAGATTGAGCAAAAGGGTTCTCTCTGGATTAGTAGTTGGTGTTGGGATTATTTTACCAGTTATAAAGTACTTTGATTTGAGAAATGCTTTTATTGTTTTATGTTTAAAATAGCTTTACATGTTTTACGCTTGGAAAACGTTTAGGCTGCAGTACAAGTACTGTAAAAGTTTATGTTTAAGTTAAAAACTCATTACTGAAATCATGCATGAGAATTTACTATGTTTTCTCGGTCACTCACTGGGCGTAAGCTCACCCCATTTTCAAATGTTTTTGTCCCCCCCTCCCAAGATAGCGGTTAAATCCTTTGAAGACAGCTCAGTATCTGCTCCGCCACTAAAGAACCAAAAGACTTGTAACCGTGTGCTAGGTGGTTACAGTTTATATTGTACACATGTTACTATTGTTCATATAGGGACTAGGGTTTATGGGTTTTGGGACTTGTAAATATAGTGTTGTAATGACTCTAAATATATTATGTTTCTAAGTTAATAAATTATGGGCCTAAATACATCTCGTTGCATATGAATTGTATTTGGTATCAGAGTTATTCTGCAAGAGTTTTTAGGCAGTAAGTGTCAGGCTAAGGGTTGATAACTACTGTAGTCACGCTCTTCTCTAAGCTAAGAGGGTGGTTTGGGGCGGGGTGTGACAATTTGCCCTCCTAACACCATTATATTATAGCTACGTAGATTGATGGGTTCACAAACATATTACAGTTTCGTGAACCGACAGGTTCACTATTAAATTACAACTTCGTGGACCGACATGTTAACCATATTACAGTTTTGTAGATTGACAGTTCACCATTATATTACAGCTTTCTGGACCGACGGGTTCATAATCATATTACGACTCTATGTTAGGATGGGTTAGACTGTTCACTAGACGACCATCTAAGAGATGTTAAAAATTATGTGTGTCCCACCTATATGTTGTTTATTGAACATAAATGCATAACTTGACCCTAGTAGTGGGATTACTTACTGAGTTTATACTCATCATTTTTTATGTTATGTTTTCAGGTAAGGGCAAAGATAAACTGGCGAATGATAGAAGAAATCCGTGAATTGTGCTAAAGGGACTAGTTTTCAACGCTTCTGCTCAGTTTTATGTTTTCAGCTATTGAATGTTTTGATCTAGATCTTGACGTTGGACAAAAAATTATAAGTTTAGATTGTTATTTTTTGTAAATGTTTTTAGGGGACCTCGAACAATAGTTTTTGTTTGTTTTAGTTACTCATATTATAAATAGTTTTGAAATTGTTATATTTGTTTTCAACAATTTTTTGTTCTATGGTCGATTTACTTTGATTTTAAATTTGTATTCATGAGGTAATGACCCTAGTTAGACATCTCAAAAAATCGGGTCGTTATAACTCCTATCTATGAAGATTTGTCTTTTGATTTGCACGGTGAAAATGGCCTGAGTCGTCGATTCAATATGCTTACCATTTTGGGGACTTGACCGAATAGAGAGCTGGGAACATAACTTCACAAGATGAAATTCACTTCTTCCCTTGTAGGGTAAGCAGATGAGTAGTTCCCTTAAATGTCAACTTTGAGACTTGAATAAAGGGTCTCACCCTATCACTGATCGAGAGGAACTTAGTTTATGGTTGGACCATAAATAAATTGTTCATTAGAAAATCAATGATACTTAAGAAAAAGATGTAATTACGGGAGTAAAATGGACATTTGACTCAACTGTAATTACGAACAACTCGTGAAGGATCGACTTGCTTATATTAATTATATGCATGAACATAGCTCGTCCTACAGTACGTAAGCGTTTAATTATGGGTCTATAGTGGTGTAAACTGTGGTTAATGAATGAAGATTAACTAATTAAAGAGTTTAGTTAATTAATCTTGGAATATTGGAGCTTATAATCTATATGTCCATGAGTTTCCTTTGCACGGACCAACAAGGACCAAGTATGTTAAAAGTAAATTTGAAATGTTCAAATTTATGAGTGAAAATATCAATTATATTAGATACAACTAAAATATACTTTGTTATAAAGTTTTATTTGAAAGGGATTCAAATTATAACATAGAAAATTTATTTATTTGAATAAGATTCAGAAAAATAAATTATTTAATTTGAATGAGACTTAAATTAAATGGATAATAGGAGAATAAATAATATTTAAATGTGATTTAAATATTTTTCTAATATGGGATATAAATGGATAATAATAATTTTCTTTCCATATGAGATATTAGTAGATAATTATAATTAAATATAGGATTTTATTTCAATAAAATTAGAAGTAAACCAGTTGAGTCTTATATAAAGGGCTCTAGGGAACCCATACAACAACATAATATGTATGCACAGAGATTTCTCTAGAAAAACTTCTCCCAATCTTAGAGAAAGGTGTAATTCTCCTTCTCTATTCTTTTTACATCTTTCAAGAGAGGTTCCCCCAAATCGGATAGTTGCTAGAGTCATAGCAAGGAAAATCTTGTGGAAGAAGAAGATCTCGAAGAGGAGAACACCAGTTCAAGAAGAAGAATTTGTTGCAGCTGCATATCGACGAAGATATGATACTTGGATTTCATCACTTCCACTATGGGATTGAACCATTTGATCCTTTCGGCAAAATAGGCAAAACTAACTTGAGTAAAACTCCGAGAATCACTTCCTCAAGCGTTGTCCTGTTGGAATTGTAAACTTGTTGTTGATATCTGGAGTGTGTATGTGTGGTGCGTCATGGTTGGAAGCCGAATTAGTTAGTCTTGTTTGTTCCAAAATTGGCTTCTCTGAAGCGCCATCAGCTTCATCGGGTGTGTGTGGCTTGGACTAGTCTTGCAATGGATGCCACCCTTGTATTTGGCGCTAATGTTATTGGCAGTGTCTCAGTTTGATGGGATTTCAAACTCCCATCAAACTTCTAAGGAGACAAGAACAGAACGGAAGAAGAAGAGTAAAAAAAGGGAAAAAAAATCTAGAAAATAAAGAGACACATGGAAGAGAAGGAAATAAAAGAGATAATGGAGAAGAGAAAAAACAGTCTTGAAGTTTAGAATTTTTAAATTAAAATTAATTATGTGCTCTTTTTTTCAGGATCATTAATTGACATTTTTTCTTTATATATTTTTTTCAAATGTTTTTTTTTTCTTACATTACATACATACATATCACATTATATTGGTTTAATGGTTCAATTTTTTTTTTTAATGTTTTTTAATACACATTTTAAAGTTATTTTCTGATTTTATCAATATTAACTATTTATATTTATATTTTAATATTGTTTTTTCCCTTTTTTTATTTTTAAAATCTCTTTTAATTTAACTTAAATTTATATATATCTTAAAGAAAAAAAATATAAAAAAATGAAATATTCTTACACATATCCGTATCTTAGTTTTTTAGAAATTGACGAATAGTCATATCCGTATCGCGTATCTGTATTAGTGTCTGTGCTTCATAGTTTATAACAAACTAGGATTAGATCTTGATACTCGTCCATAACAATCAAAGTTAAATTGCAAATCCATTGATGAAGTGAATTCAATGAAGAAAAACTAATATCATAAAGAAACAACAATAAATTGGAGTGTCTTGACCAACTTGAAATAACCTAAGTTTGGGTTGTTCAATTAAGTTAATGTCTCAATATTTTTTTAATTGTGTGGATATTAAAAAAATTAAGGTCATCCCAATACTTCTTTTCGCCATGAATTGAACCAAAACGACTATTAGAATGAGAACAAAAATTAAAGCTTCTATAAAGACAGAATACTCTAATACATCAAAATCTATTGCCCATGATAAAGAGAAACCGTTTCTAACCTTAAAAACAAAAATAAAAAACAAAAACTAGAGCAAAAACAAATAATAATGATTTCGAAATTGTACCCCACTAAATTAATGTTTTGTTCAACCAAATCTTTTTATGAAAAATGTTTTTCTTAATATTCTGTCAAATTATTTAAAATAAATATATATATAATTTTTAAATTAAATTTCAAAGTTTTATAACATAGAATTTTTTTAAATGAAAAATTATATTAGTTTTAATCATTATATCTAAATCATATCCATTTAGTATTAACTTACCAAATATGCTAAAAGTAAGTGTAGCTCAATAATATGTATTCTTCCGCTTGAGGTCAAAAAATACCAACTAACTTCATATTAGTCAAGGAAAACATTCAATATAAGTGAAATCTTGTAATTATAGGTTATTTTCTTAAATAGTGGTTTTTTTAGTATATAATAGTTATATAATTTTATTTTAGTTATCATTAACTTTAAAAGTTAGATAATGTAACGGTTTTTATTTTAATGTTCTCCTATTATCGTCTAGAATATATATATTCTATCTAGTACAAAGATAGAAAAATTGTTGTAATAATTAAATTATCAAAATAATATATGTTAATGTTCCAGTATTGTCATATATATGGTGCAATAATTTTTACTCTAACGTTATTATATACCTACTATGAAATCACAGGAAAGGATGCATTGTTTTTCACTCTATTAATTACTATTTTCATTCAATTAATCCCCTAATCTTTTTTATGAATCTCATGAATTTTTCTAAAGAATGTAAATGCAAATATTTGTTTTGTTTTTCTTTTAAGCATGCATCTTACATATATATTGGAAGAATTAATGCACCAATTCGATGTGTGTAATCATCTCCACCCCGAACAAATGCATCCAATTGACATGATCTATTGCATTGTATCTCAAATAGTTGCGTCTCGTCAACATTGATTGTACTCATCATAGTTAAAATTTTATTTTTTAAAAAAAATATATAAATTTATTTTATAAACTAAAAATTGGAAAAATCATATTCATTGTTTTTCAAAAGGACACCTATACTTGAAAAGTCATAACCACTGGATAAAGGGCAATATGAGAATTTATGAAAGATGTACGGGCAAAAAGGGGTATGTAAAGATTGTCCCTACATAGTCCCTTTTAATAAGTAGAGATTATAAATAACCAAGTCATATTCTTGTTCCTTATCGTTTGTTGAATTGAAATACTAACATGTAAATAAATAGGTTAAATTGAAAATATGATTCTTATAGTTTGGAGAAAGTTATAATTTAATCTGAATAGTTTATAATTAAAACTTAGCCCTAATGGTTTGATAAACATCTCATAAATAGTCTGAGGACATTATCAGGCTAAAGACCTGGACTATTTATGAGGGTTTTATCAAATCATAGAGATTATTTTTTAGGATTCTAACTAAACTATTGGTCAAGAAACACGTGCAGTGCACATCAATCTTGTAGTTTTAATTAAACGTTGTAAAAAATAGTAGGTTTTGGTATGTGACAAATAAATATTATATAGTTTCATTTTAATTTTCATAACCTATATCTTTTGTATATTAAAACATCAAACTATTTTTTTTTTTCATTTACAAAATTCTATTTTTGATATTTATGTAAAATACTTGTTGTCCGAAAAAAATTATATTTTATTTTTTTAAATGATGAATATTCTTTATTATCTTATTAAAAAATTGTTAGTTCACTACTTTAAAATTTCTCATCAAACTTCCTTTGAAGTGTTTTTTTTATTTTATATGACTTGAGAAGACAACAATATTTCTTAATATAAGTTATAAATTTCATTAACACAACATACCTAGAAGTTAATAAAACTTTGAGATTATATTCTATTTCGTAAGTTTAAAAAAAACAAAGTTCATTTATGTACATAATAGTTCTAAGAATGAAATTCCAAGAAAATGTGGAAGATAAATAATTAGTTATGCTTTTAAAATTAAGATTGAAATTAAAATTAAGAAGATTGAATCTATTTGACCAATTATTTCCTTAATTTTCTCAACTATATTTATATCTATTTGTTCACTTATCTTCTCAAATACTAATTAATTGTTTTTTAAACCTCTAATCTCTCTTCACACTATTCAATACATGGAAAATGATATGTCTGAAACATGCTAGTTTCTATTAAATAATTAGTTAAACATTAATGAAAATCTTTTTATGTATATGTATCTTTTGAGGCATTAGAGTGAAAATCTTGGGATGACATAAATATGAGGACAAACATACATCTACAATGAAGATACAAAATAGAAATCTTAAAATTATTATTATTAAAAAAATAAAAAGAAATGGAAGGTTTAAAGATCTAGAGCTTTTGTAATATAACCACTCATGAATATCAAAGATTTAAATAAAATATCAAAATTTAATCTAATTTTTTTAAAAAAAAAATCAAATAAAAAAATCTCTATATTCAGATTAGATTAGTTGATCAAATCCATGAAGATTACATAATCAACTGAAAAGGAAAGGAACAAAAAAAAAATATAGCAAAAACATTTTTTCCCAAATAACACAAACACAAACGGATAACACCACAACAAGCAAATTCACTTACCAGAAACCATAGTGTATCAAGTAATTACAATTTTCATGCGCATTTTATCAAATACTTTTTTAGGACATCAAATCTACAAACAAAAATCTCCCACTCAAACAAATTCTAAATGCATTGCAATATTTGGAATTGTTGATGAAATCCACCAAGATTATGCAATCTTCTAAAAAGGAAAAAAGAAGGAACAATTATTTTTAAAAAATGAAAAGTAGCAAAGATCGCTTTTAAAATGGAGATTTATTCTAATTAAACTGAGAGTTGATTACTAAGAGAATTTATAGGCATGAAACAATTTGACACTCTCAAGCCTCAAATATATGAGTTTGGATAATCATTTACCAGGAAAGTTTGAAGAGAATTCTTTTACATTATGAGAATTTAGTCGCCATTATTGTTGATGATTTGAAAATTAAATATGTTGTGATTGTGAAGAGTTACAGTGAAATTGAGAGAGTTATGAATATGTTGAATCGTCGTGTAACAATCACCCAAAAGTCAGGAAAGGGTGAAAGTTGATATTAGAATTGTTAATTAACCCCAAAATAGAGGGTATTATAATCATTTGCTTAAAAACGGAGGGAAAATTAGGAAAGTAAAAATTCTCCTATTTCCACTTAGAGATGTTCAATTTTTTCACAGAAACGGGGTCGGGACGAGGATTCCCTGATTAGGCGGGGAATGGGGGAGGGAGTGGGTGAAAAAATTCCCCGTGAGCTAAATAAGAACGGGGATGGGGAATGCATTTCCTGTCCTCGTCCCCGCCCCGCCCCCACCCTGTTCCCCGTCCCCGCCCCGATTAGTTTCTACATATTTATTTAGTATAGTTATCTAATGTTATGTTAATATTATTATTATATAAATATTACATTTAAATTTCAAATTTGATTATTTATTGGGAAAGATAATGAACATGTTTAAATTGAATATTTAAATTTAGATTATATAGGTGAATAATTTGATTTATATTTATTTCTTTCTACTATAAGAAATCAATTAGTTTTTTAAGGCCAAAATTTGAGTAATTTATCTTTATATTCAAATTGTCATGTAAAACTAACGTAATAAACAATTTAGTGATAAAGTCAATTATTTAATTAAAACTTGTTCACATCAGTGATTTAAAGTAATTGTTTTTTACAAAAAAAAACAAATAACGTAGAAAAAATTCCCATGGAGACTCAATCCCCGCGGGGAATCCCCAACCCGATCTCCATGGGGATGGGGAATGAGATGGGAAGCGGGGACGGGGATGGGGAATGGCATCCCGGCCCTGCCCTACCCCGTGGACATCTATACAGTTCCACTCTTTTAATATAGTAGAGATAGGGACCAAATTCTTAACTTTCTTTTAAATGATAGGAACACAATTTGTAATTAACCAAATAAATATAGGTGATATTACCTCATTTTCTTTTTGATATGTCCAACTTATATATTGTTAAGGGTTAAGTTAAAAGAAAATGTATGTATTTTTTTTAAGTAATGACCAAACTCGTGGACATGAAGATGAATAGATTGTTCCATGAAGTATGTACCTCGTCAACGATTAAGCCTTAAATAACCTTGTCTACATAATTTCACAATTCTATATTTGTCCCTAATCTATCAATCTACATTATTTTTGTAAAATCAAATATGGATTCCAAATACAAATTTTCTTTATAAATACCCGAGTTACAATCTCTGACCTTCATGGCTTTGCTTTTAGTTTTACCCCAAAAGGCCTCATACAAATGAAAATAATTGTTCTCACTTATATACCCATGCTCACTTCCTACCCTAATCAATGTAGGATTTTGTTCGCACTCCTAACAATCCTCCTCTCGAACAAAGTACCACATTGAGTCTCCCCTCGAACAAATCCATTACACTTCCAAACATGAGAGTTTGCTCTAAATTCCAAGGCACCTCTCATTAATCTTGGGTCACTTGCTCTTATATCCCGAGGCACATCTCGTTCATCTCAGGTCGACTCCAATAGAGCACACGAGCACGAGCATGGATCAAACTTGCTCTTATCAACTTTGATAGAGCACGAACAAGGCTCACTAAATTTTTTTCTTCATTATTTGAGAATTTCACCCACACGGGTAGGTTAAGATCACAATTTTGATACCTATTGTTAAAGGACCATTATGTTCTTATTTTGTTTCCTACATCATTCTTTTATCTAATTAATCAAATAACCTTTTTTTTTTCATCTTTTAAAGCATAGAAAATAAATAATATTTTCTTTATTTTTGTATTTTTAGCCAACATTTGTATGTACTAAACCAGAACAAATAGTGTTAAACCAGAATAATTGAGGTTTTCATTATGCCTTTTAAATACGCATTATTTGTTAATCATAATTCTTATTAATTTTACAATATATACCATTAAAATAAATAGAATGACAAACAAATAGTGTCTTTTTTTTGAGAACAAACAAATAGTGTTAAAAACATTGTATTTAAGTTTATACTAAAAAAATTGATAAAATTTTGGTTTGAATAATTGCATGGTTTTCACTTATTTGAAAATGATAATGATCAATTATTGATAAAAATGGGAAGTTACGCATTACCTTTTTTTAAGGAAAAAATTACGAATTTATATATTTTTAAAAACTACCAATTCAGGCCTTATTTGATAATGTATTTTAATTAAAATGTGAGAGGAAGGAATCGAACCTCTGACCTTGAGGTCCATAGCATGAGTACTATGTCAATTAAGTTATGCTCATGTTGGCTATCATTTCATTTTTCATTTTTGGTTTTTGAAAATTAAGCATATTTTTTCCTCATTTTCTTATCATGATTTGTAATTTTTAAGTACAATGGTTGAATTCTAAGCCAAATTCTAAAAATTAAAAAAAAAAAGTTTTTGAAAACTACTTTTTTTAGTTTTTAAAATTTTGCTTGATTTTTTCAACCATTGATAAAAGACAGATAACCAAGGAAAAAATTTTGAGGTGAAAATAGTGTCTATAAATTTAATTTATAAAAATAAAAATAAAAGTCAAATGGTTATAAAATAGGGAGTCTTAACTATTCAAATTCTTCTTATTTTTTCTTTTTTTTTTTCAAAAATAAAAAATAAAAAAGATACAGCTCATAGCTCAATTGTCATGCCCTGTCAAACTAATTTCCAATGGAACCAATTGAAAAAAGAAGTTGTTGAAGATATTGAGTTTCGTGCATGAGCATCAATTTCAATCTCAATGACGAAAAATCAAATACGACCCTTGATAATCTTATAAATATTTGTTCTTTGCGTTTTGAGTTGTGAATTTTTGTGGGATTAGATTAGATTTCATTTTGTTATGACTTCTTTCCTATGAGGGTCTTCGTACGGATGGCTTTTTTTCAGGGAGATAAATGAAATTTGGCCCACGATTTGAAATTGAATGAAATTTAGCATTCTACTAGCGCACTGAAATTACCAATTCAACCTGCGAATCGACTGAAAGTGAACTTGATCTTTCTTCTTAATCTAACTTCTTACTTCTTGATCTCACTTCTCGCTCCTTCATCTCGCTTCTTAGATTTTCCCACATCAATGTTTTTTTCTTGCTTGATTCTCGATTTTTCCTCTCGTTCCTCGATCTCGCTCTTTAATCTCGCTTCTCACTTCTGGATCTCCTTCCTTAGGTAGAAGAAGAGGGCTGGAGGACAAAACATAGAGAAAAAGGAAGAAGAAAAAGAAGAAAAAACCAGGGAAAATAGGAGGAAGAAGAAAAAAACACCACACAAAAAGAAAAAGGCAAGAAAGAAGAAGGAGGGGGAAGAAAAATAAAAAGGAGGAGGAGGAGGAGGCATATGGAGGAGGAAGAAGAAGAGGAGGAGGAAGAAGAGGAGGAAGAAAAAGCAAAACTAACAAGAAGGAGATGGTCAAAATTCATTGGTTTTCAAACTTCAAATTAATTTTCATTTGGGCCCTATGCGCAATTTTTTCCTTTCCTATGTATCATTTATCATTATATTGTAGCAACCATGACTACCAACACTAGTATGACAGACAAATAAAGAAGATGGGAGATTGAAAAAAAAACTAGGCATTTTCTAATAGGCAGGGTTTATTGAGGTCAAAGTCCTAAATCTCGTGGGGTCCTATAATTTATAATTGTATTGTACAAAAATTTTATTCATTTAATAAAATATGAGATGTTTTATTTGACATTTAGTAGCATTAAACCCACAAACTAAGAACGAACATCCAAAGTTATCATCTGTAGCTTAAACATGTATGTAGAGACATACGGGTGAATCATGTTTAAGTGATAACCTAAATGGTCTATAGTAGATGGATAAGGTTGGATACCTTATCCTAGTGACACTATGAATACGACCCACTTTGTAGATGTTACAATTATTGTAAAGTGCTGCAAATGATCTGGCCCTAGTCATTCATGTGGAAAAATGTGAACGGAGGTATTTTATACAAAGGATTTTGTATAAGACTGGACCACAAAATGACTAATCTCATTATATAATGGCATTCATAATAGAGAATTACATTTTACTAAGATGACCATAAGTGACATGACCTAAATCCTAAGTGAGTTGTAAACTCCTGCCTATGAAGACAGTCCTTTGATTTGTATGGGTGAAAGTGGCCAGATCGCTGACTCCATAAGCCTACCATTTTGGGGATTCGTCTGGTTGGAGAGTTAGGAACACAACTACACAAGATGGAATTCACTCATTCATCGATGTCAGGGTAAGTAAATAAATTACTCTTTTAAGGGTTGATTCCGGGACTTGAACAATGTGATGTCACACCCTGTGGTCATAGTTGGACTATCATTTATTGTTCATTAGAGGGATCAGTGATACTTAAGGAGTTAGATGTAATTACAGGGGCAAAACAGTAAATTTTGCCTACCTGTACTTACAAGCAATTTGTGAATGATCATCGCACTGTTGACTGGTTATATCTAATGGACACAGAAATATATTTGTAGTGTGAAAATGCAGTTGTCGGTCTTTAATGGAGTGCCCAACAGTTAATGGATGTTGAATAATTTAACTACAGGAGTTTAGTTAATTATTCAAGTATCATTGGTGCTTCAAGCTACAGGTTTATGAGGTATTCTGTAGCTCAGCAAGGATTAAATGAGAACCAATTTTGGATTACTTTGAATTGCTCAAATTATTTGAGAGAATTAATTATATGTGATATAATTAATTTAATTTAATTACTATAACGTATATAATACATTGTAATATAAAGTTTATTTGAGAAGAAATAAATATTTGAATATGATTCAAATATTAACTATATGAATTTGATTCATATAATTAAATTTAATATAAGTGGGACTAATATTAAATACCATTGATGAGAGAAGTAAATCTATAGATTATATTGTATGTGATTAGAGATGTCCAATTTCTCCACGGGGACGGGGTCCCGCGAGGCTCCGCCCCGAACGAGGTGGGATTCCCCGATTAAGGGGGGAAGGAGTGCGGGAAAAAAATTCTCCTAAACGGAGACGGGGATGGGGAACATTCCCCGACCCCGACCCCGTCGCATTCCTTGTCCCTGCCCTGATTAGCTTTTACATATTTATTTAGTATAGTTATCTAATGTTATGTTATTATTATTATTATATAAATATTACATTTAGATTTCAAATTGATTATTTATTGGAAAAAATAATGAATATGTTTAAATTTAGATTATATATGTGAATAATTTGATTTATATTTATTTCTTTCTACTAAAAAAATTAATTGGTTTTTTTATGCCAAAATTTGAGTAATTTATCTTTAAATTCAAATTGTCATATAAAACTAACCATAACAAACAATTTAGTGATAAAGTTAATTATTTAATTAAAATTTGCTCACATTAGTGATTTAAATTAATTGATTTTTTACAAAAAAAAAAAAAAAAGCAATGAGGAAAAATTCCCCGAATCTCTGCGAATTCCCCGCGGAGAATCCTCACCCCGATCCCCGTGGGAAATTTCATGGGAATGGAGAATTAAATGGGGAGCGGGGACGGGGATGGGGAATAGCATCCCCGGCCCCGCTCTGCCCCACCCCGATCCCAGTGGGGAATTTCATGGGAATGGAGAATTAAATGGGGAGCAGGGACGGGGATGGGGAATGGCATCCCCGGCCCCGCCCTACCCCACCCCTTGGACATCTCTATATGTGATACAATATTAAACCATAGGTTATATGTTTTATGTCATGTAACATATAGTTATATATGTATAATAAGGTAGTTATTATACATATATATAATTGTTTTATTTAAATTAAAATTAATTTATTTTAATTTTAATTTTGAATTAAAGGGAGGAAAATAACTCCATTCCCCTAATCTCTCTCAACTCACGTAATGGATGGGAGGTTACATGATTTTTGATGGGTGGTCTTTTTCTTTACAGAGGGAATTACATAAAGAGAATATAAAAGGAGTCTTTGAAAAAAAATATCTAAAATTGCTCTCCCTTTCCTCTCAATCTCTCCCTCTCCTCCAAATATCTAAGAGCCTGCAAACTCTTTAGTGATTCTCATCCCAATAGAGAATACAAGAGGTTCCAATTGGTGGTGCCCAATTTTATTTATTTGCGTTTTGTCCGTGATCAATTCCGGAGAAGATGATTCGTGAAGAAGGTTATTCTTCAAAGGTACGGGTTTCTTCTGAAGGAACTTTTAACGAAGAGCATCCATGAGCGCGTTTGGATCTTTCCGATTTCATTGTGACCGAAAAACAACATATACATAATAACAAATAGTTATGCAAATTAACACTAATTAACGGCATACTTAGAACAATAAAACACAAGGGAAAGAGTTCTCATACCAGTTGAAGAATCTCTTCAAATGTCGAACTCAGAAGCAGCGGAAGAACCTTTACACGCTCTATCGCTCAACAAATCAATCGGCTGCGGCAGCATGATCGTCTACACGAACGACATCAACACGAACAGTCACGAACAAGAAAGCAACGGGGACGACACTACCAGTTGGAGCCCTTGGTATTCTCGGAGTGAGAATCCAAAGTGTGGTCTTTGGTGAATTTGGTAGAGGTAGGAGAAAAGATAGATCGTGTAGACGATAAGCAAGTGGGAGAGAAAGAGCTATCGTATAGCAGAGATACTTATCGTTTAGATGAAACTACACGATCATGTAGGTTTTACTAAGCGATCGTTTAATAAAAGGTAGACGATCTTTTAGAAAATGCAGCACGCTATGCGATCGTTTAGGGACAGGCGTACGATCGTTTAGGCGCTGGTGTACGATCGTTTAGACAATGAGCTACTATCATATAGGCCCTCAAGCTAGACGATCGTTTATGTTTTCACACCGATTGCGAATTTTCGAACTTTTTGCAAAATGAAAACAATTTTCATTGTATTCATCGGTTACCATAATCGAATGCAGCTACTCCCACTAACGCACAATTGAGGAGAATAAAACGGCCAATTATCTAAAAAAATTAACCAATTTAATAATTAATGAATATAATCATATTATATTCTTACCCTATAGTTTGATATCACATATCTACTATAATAATTTCTCCTCCACTTGATATAAATCATATTTATATCTAATTTCCTTCAAAATTAATGTATCTCATACATTTAGCTAATTATATCATATATAATTAACCATATATAATCGAACTCCCTATTATCAATTTGAACATTTCAAACTGACCCAAACACTGATTCTCGACTTTATCCAAGCTACCTAGGGGACCTAATGGGCCTATGGCTCGAAGCTCCAACAGTACATGAATAGCTGACTACACCATCCGTTAACTGTCAGGCATTCTACTAAAGACCAACGGGTGAACTCTTCTTACCACAAATATATTTTTGTGTCCATCGAATATAACGAATTATGAGTACGATGACCCTTCACAGATGCTCGTAAGTACAGCTGGGCCAATTTACGTTTTGCTTCTATAGTTACATCTCACTCCATAAGTACCACTGATTTCTCTAATGAACAATACAACATAGTCCAACTATATGTGAACACTTCTTAGGCCAAGAGAAGGTGTGGCACCACATCGTTCAAGCCCTGGAATCAGTCCTTAAGGGAGCTATCTATCTACTTACCCCTACCTCGGGGAAAAAGTGATTTTCATCTTGTATAGCTGAGTTCCCAACTCCCAAATCAGATGAATTCCCAAAATGGTAAGTTTGAATCGGCGACCTGGCCACTCGCACCCATACAAATCAAAGGACCGCCCTCAATGGTAGGAGTTCCCAACTTACTCAGGATTTAGGATATGTTACCTATGGTCATCCTAGTGAAGTAAAGTCTCTGTCATGAACGGTGTTATTTAACGAGACGTTAACACTTCGTAATCAAGTCTTATACAAACTCTTTGTATAGGACGCCCCCACTTGCATGTCCCCTACATGAATGATCAGGATCAGACCATCTGTGATAAGTCACAACACTTGTGACTATTCCACAAAGCGGGTCGTATCCGTAGTATTACCAGGATAAGGTTTCCCTCTTATATCTATATACTACAAATCATTTTGGTTATCACTCAAGACATGATCCACTTGTATGTCACTACATACATGCTTAAGTTACATATAGATAACTAGAGATTTTATGTTTATTTATTTGTGGTAAAGCAAAAAAAACATACAATTGAACAAAATCAAGATGTGAAGTAAATATCATATATTATACAACACAAGCATTCATACAAACTATTTACAAACTACAGGACACGAGACTTTAGGGCATCAACCCCAACATCTTCAAACCCTAATTTCTTTTCTATTTAATTTTCTTTTATGGCATGTTGTAAACTATTGATTGTATACATATTTTTTATGTAAAATTTTGGTATTCTGTGAAAATAAAATTGGGATCGATCCACATTTCCACTTAGGGCCTTCAAAGATTCCTTTAGGGTTAGCAATGGGACAGGGCGGGCAAGGTGAAGAAACCTTGATAAGGGGATCCTTGAGTGGAAGCGGATCTTCCAAATCCCCAATTCTATAGAACTCATAATTTTACGGAGGAAAGAAAACTATTATGCATTTACTCCATAATATTCAGCATGCTTAGACAAAAAAAAGAAAAAAAGAAAAAAAAAAGAAAGGTTTCTGAAGACCCTTACTTTTGAAGAATCCAATATCTTCACGATTCCTCTTTTCTATGAAAATCATGAAACTCCAAAAAGGGCACTACCAATTGGTGACCTCGGTATTCTCTAGGTGAGAATCCAGGAGGTGTGGTGCTCTGGTGATTTTGGATTGAGAGGGATAATAAAGAGAGAGGAGGAAGGAGCAGGAAAAAAAAGTGATCAGATCTGAGAACTCTCCTGTCTTCTCACTTCTGTTTCTTTTTGCAAGAAGAAGAAGACATCCTACTATTCACACGATTAGGAGAGAAAGGGGGGGGGGGGGGGGGGGGAGTTGACTCCCTCCCATTAATTAATTCAAAATTAATCAAATAAAATAAAATTAAAAAAAACATAATTTATTATAATAAAAAAATTTAATATTTATATGATATAATAAAAAAATTTAATATTTATATGATAAACACTTTATCATATAATATATATATATATGTTATATCAAATATAACATATAATTTATTGTTTTAATATTGTATCATATACAATATAACCTATGGTTTCTTTTCTCTCACTAATGACTTTTAATATAAACTACATTTATATTAAATTCAATTATATGAATCCAATTTATATAATTAATATTTGAATCATATTCAAATATTTATTTCCTCTCATAAATACTTAATATAATGTATCAAATACATTATAGTAATTATGCGTGTATGTGTGGGTACATGCGTGCGTGCGTGTACATGTGTACATGTGCGTGTGTGCGTGTGCGTGTGCATGCATGCGTGCGTACGTGTGGGTGTGCGTGTACATGCGTGCGTGCGTGTGTTTGTATGCATGTGCATGCGTGCATGTGTGTGTGCGTGCATGCGTGTGTGTGGGTGTGTGTGCGTGTGCGTGTGCGTGTGCGTGTGTATGCGTGTGTGTGCATGTACGTGCGTGTGCATGCGTATGCATGTGCGTGTGTATATGCGTCTACGTATACGTGTGTGTGCGCGTGTGCATATGTGTGTATGTGTATGCGTGTGTGTGCGTGTGCGTACGTGCATGCCTACGTGTGTGTGTACGCGTGTGTGCGTGCGTGCGTGTGTGCATGTGTACGTGTGCGTGTGCGTGTGCGTGCGCGTGCATGTGTCTATGTGTGCACGCTCGCATGCCTGTGTGCACATGCGTGCGTGTGTATGTGTGTGCGTGCATGCATGCGTGTGCGTGTGCATGTGCATGTGTGTGTGTGTATGCGCGTGCGTACGTACATGCAGTGTGTGTGCGTGCGTGTACGTGAATGTGCATGCATGCGTGCTTGCGTGTGTGTGAGTGGGTGCGTGCGTGTGCGTGTGCGTGTGTGTGCGTATGCGTGTACGTGCATGCGTGTGCATGTGTGCGTATGTGTATGCATGGGTAGGTGTGTGCGTGTGTGTGCACTTAGCACTTTTGAATAATTTATTCTCTAACAACTCTTTAAAATAGTTTTTTAGCACTTAAAAAATAAAATTTTAATTATATAAATTGAAATTAAGTTGTTAATTTTAATTCAATATATGAATATAAATAAATAACCCAAATAACTTAAACCAACCAAAACTACTCAACCCAAATATTTTATGATTTGGTTGAATTGAGTTCATTTTTTAATCAATGATTATTTAGGTTGAAGAAATTTACGACCTGAATAATTTGATTGGGTCTAAAAAATTCTTCAACCCAACCCAAACCAATCCACGAACACCCCAGAATCCTTGCCTTGATCAAAATGGGTACGTGCGGAGATTGTTGCTAACCTTACTATAGGACAACAAAGAAAGGAAATATGAAACAGAGTAATATTGAGATTTTACATCTAGGACTATATTTAAGCTTCAAGAATATTGACCCAAACTAAACATTTGAAAGTACATATCAAATGCATAACTCTCAAAGTATAGGAACTAAAATGATATTTTAACCCATTTATTTCTATCCACTAAAATTAGTTATTTTGAAAACATAGATTTTCCTCCATACATTTAGGATATATATTTTTAAAAAGTTACAACTTTTAGTATTATATATATCTATATGACTTCTTGCTATATTTTGATGTAGGAGAAAAATTAGATATTTGTATATTTTAGGTCATGTTTGGTAATCGTTTTGTTTTTTGTTTTTTATTTTTGAAAATTAAGCTTACGAAAATATTTGCACCTCTAAATTTCTTCCTTTCTTATCTACTTTTCACCGATGGTTTAAAAAACCAAGTCAAATTTTGAGAACTAAAAAAAGTAGTTTTCACAAAGTTATTTTTGTTTTTGGAATTTGGTTAACTTCAATCATTGTACTTAAGATAGATACAAATCATTATAAGAAATATAGATGAAATAGACTTCATTTTCACAAACAAATACAAAAAATCAAATGATTACCAAGCGGGGCTTTAGTTAATATTCATTTAGTTATTAATTTTATTCTAACTAGAATTTGATTAGTTATGCCTAAATTAACATAGTTCAATTAACATAGTGTTGTACTATCATCTTTAATGTCAAAGTTTCAATTTTCACACCCCACGTATTATCAAAATAATAATAATTAGCTATTTATTTAGCATAAGGCTATAAAGAACCCCTTAAAGTTGTATTGTATTGTATTTGGAGTTTAAATCAAAATTTGAATACACCGTTATGTTTTAGAAAGCTTCTCTCAATTCTATAGACGATTTTTTTTTTTGTTTGATCATGGATTTGACCTAATGTCAAATCAGTTGCATCATATTAGCAAAGACATATTCATATTATATCATGAAGAATTCATATAAATGAAATTTTTTAAAAAATATTTATCTTTTATAGCAAAAAGTTATAAAAATATTTTGTACTTTGAAACTGTTTGCTCTAAAGTGTAAGTATTTTCAAATATTTAAAAAGGCCTCCAAATTTTACTTCACATTTACGTTCTATTTAAAATAAATATTGCATGTGATAAATAAGGATGTGCTATTATCATAAATATAAGATTATCTATATTATCTAAAAGTGGGTGAAACTTTTGATTTTCCATTTTGGCCCTTTTAGATGATGGTCATGGAGTTATCTAAGATAATTTGACATTTAAATCATTAAATAAACCTTTCTTCCTATTTTTGAACAAGAATTTTTTTTTAAAAAATAAAAATCCACTATTTTTTAGCATCACACATAAAAGAAAAAAATATTTTAAAAAACAAATTTTATCTCTAACCAATATCTACTTCAAGTTAGGATAAAGATAAATATTAAAAATAATCACATTAAATCTCTAACTGTTATCTACTTCACGTTTTTTTTTACTTAAAAAACCAAATTTTATCTTTAATAATACTAACGTTGAATAAAAGAAAAAATATTTAAAAATTCATATTTTTTCTTCTTACTAATATCTACTTCATCTTAAAGGAAATTTTTTTAAAACAAAAATCACATTTTAATTCTAACTAATATGTATTAAGGGTGTACAAAAGTTGGACAAAATCGACGAAACCGAAAAATTGGGTTTAGTTTCTTTTACAAAAACTAAACTCTCGGTTGAGTGATGTATAGAATCAAATGGTTTGGTTCGGTCATCGGTTCGGAAAGTTAAAAATCCAATAAAAACCAAATGGAAGGAAGGATCTATTATATATGTAATTTTATTGCCCAGCCCACCTTAATAATAAGCCCAACCATTGATAATAAACACAACCATAAGCCCAGACCCAACCATTAAAAGAATTAGAAAATAAAAAGAACCCTCAGCCTCCCACCCGTTGACCCATCTCCTTCTCCCAGCACGCAATGTTTTAACATGGCCGGCTCCCATCTTCCATCTCCTTTCTCCATTCTCAACCATCCGACATTCCTTCCGAAACTCCATTGACAGTTCCCACGCCACTGCTAGTAGCCACCGCACCGCTTCGAGTTCAAAAGTCACAAACGTTTTTTTTTTTTTAATACACAGGCACAGCCATATTAAGAAAAAAAACCGAACCGAGCCAATTTGAACCAAATCAGATTGATTCAGTTCAAAAACTGAAATTGAGACCGGTCGGTTTTCGATGGTTCGTTTTTATAATAAACTGACAACCATGCACACCCTTAATCTACTCCCTGTTATAAATATAAATATTATTAGTTTGTTCTCCTACCATTATCAAAAATTTAAACTAAGAGATCAAAAATTCAATTCGAAAACTTAAAAAAAATATTAATTCAAATTTGTTTGAGTAATATGAACAAAATTTTAAAAATATTCGAAGTATGTGTGATGCATGTAGTTCCAAGTTCCAACTAATTATGAAACCAATTGATACATTAATGTATATAGATTAAAACTACTTTTAATTAAGATATAAAATAATCATTAATTTAGTGCATCAAAATTATTTTCACATAATCTATAATGTTGTACATAATAAATAATGTTATTTAAATATAACATATAATAAAATTGTTAAAAATATTTTTAAATATACCAAAATATAAGTCTATTAATGATACATATCCATAGATACTGATAGACATCTATCAGGTGTCAATGAGTGATAGTTGATAGTAGTTTATTAGTGCCTATTAGTGTCTATCACGGATAAATAATGACATTTTAATGTATTTTTTAAATATTTTTGTTTATTTTTCTATATTTCAAAACAACCCTGAATAATCATAATAAATAATATTTATTTAAAAAAACTATTGAATAATATGTCTTATCCAAATTACTATTCTAAAAAATGTGCATTACACGTGATAAAATATTAATTATTTAAAGTTAAATTACAAATTTAAACTTTGAAATTGAATCTATTTGGTCATTGAATTCTCAAAATGACAAAATTAATTATTAAGTCCTCGTTGGGTAACAATTTGGTTTTTTTTAAAATTTTTATTATTTGAAAGTTAAACCATAAATACTAGAGATGTCTAATTTTTCCACAGGAAAAGGACCCGTGGGCCCCCCCGTAGCGGGAAATGGGAAAAAAATTACCCATGAGCTAAATGAGGACAGGGACGTCCCTGCCCCCGGCCCCACTCTGTTCCCCGTCCCCACCCCGATTAGTTTTTACATATTCATTTAGTATAGTTATCTAATGTTATGTTATTATTATTATTATATAAAATATTACATTTAAATTTAAATTTGATTATTTTTTGGGAAAGATAATGAATATATTTAAATTTAATGTTTAAATTTAGATTATATATGTGAATAATTTGAAATTAATTAGCTTTTTAGGCCAAAATTTTAGTAATTTATCTTTAAATTCAAATTGTCATATAAAACTAAGCATAATAAACAATTTAGTGATAAAGTTAATTATTTAATTAAAATTTGCTCACATTAAAAGTAATGAGAAAAATTCCTTGCGGGAATCGCCGCCCCCGATCCCCGTGGGGAATTTCCTAGGGATAGGGAATGAAATGGGGAGCGGGGGACGGGGATGAGGAATGGCATCCCTGGTCCCGCCCCGCCCCGCCCCGTGGACATCTCTAATAAACATCCCTTCTATTTCTCTAAAATTTTTGCTTTGTTATCTACTTTTACGAATGGTTTAAAAAACGAAGCTAAGTTCTAAAAACTAAAAAATAAAAAATAAAAAAATAGTAGTTTCTATAGTTTTGTTTTTGTTTTTTTGAATTTGGCTCCCAATCCGACTTTTTTACTTAAAGATGCAAAGTATTGTAAGAAGTTAGAAAGAAATAGATTTAATTTCCAAATACCTAAAACTAAAAACCGGTTCAAACATGGTCTAAATTTTCAATTTTTTTTTTTAAAAAAAATCATGGATTTAGTAGACACAAAACTGAAAATTTACAGTTTCATTAATAAGACATAAAATTCAAATTTATGTCTAAAGATGAAATGACTTTTTAAAAATTTTAATTTATCAACATTTCTTAAATATAACTTTAAAAGTTCAATAATCTATTAGATATTTTTAAACATTACTTCCAAGATAAATATTGAAAGAATAATTTAACCATAATTTAATTAGGGGAACATGTAATTAGCATGTCTCTCTTTTCGTCAATATTAACTGAAGATCAAAGAAAATAAATTAAACATTTGAAACTTTTTAAAAACTTAATATGTACGTTATTGAATATTTTTTAGTTCAATAATTATAGGACGGAGATCCATTGACAACTAATTGTATTAGTACAATACTTTAAAAAAAAAAAGCAAGAGAAGTATGGTAAAATTAGTTATACATCATTCTATTCTAGTATAATAGATGTGAGGTATGAGGTTATTTATGTGATTGTAATAATTTTTTTACATAATAAAATTTGTCTGATATGTTGTTTTTTCTCTACTTTGGAGTTTTTCTATTTTAATTTTTGTGTTTTTTTAATTTCTTTGTTACTTATTTCGCTTATTCCTATATTAGTAGCGGAAACTTCTTATCAACAAAATTTGAACGTATATCTTAAAAAAAGAAGTACACGTCAATTATTTATAAACTATATTCATATTGACCAAATTGATAAGTTGATAAACTATATTGATATTGGTGCAATTAAGTTCATAAACTAGATTTCTGTTTTTGTTTCTTATAATTAATTATAAATTCATGGTCACAACATGAACATGATTGTTTACAACCTTGGCTTTTCTCCATCACGATGTGTGATGATTTTTTCCCCTCTCCATAACGGATATTTATTGCTTTTGTTTTTGAGTATTCATTACATCCACATAGTGCTAAATGATGAATGGTGACCACCCTTCGTGCCCTCTCTATCAAAGCAATTAAATATATTTTAACTTGACATATACTATTCTCTTGACATCGATGATTTAGAGGCTAAAATTTACATATACCCTACATTTGTTATACTGGCCAAAAAATATTAAGGGGTTGTTTGGGGGCTAAGATGATATAGGATGTGGGGAGTTCTGATGTCTAGGGAGTTCTAATCGAGTATGTTCAAGTACTGAGATGATATACGATACACAAAAGGAAAATGATAGTAAGAGACGAAACACATTCCAAAAATGAGCCCACAACAAACAATAAAAATCGGTGAGATAGTATAATGGGTCTCTAAACACTGAGATGATATAGAATGATAGGATATATCCATCTCATGTTGGCCCCCAAACAGCTCCTAAGAGTTTGTTTGAATTATATCTTTCTAATTGCTTAAAATATTTTTCTTAAGTCCAAAAAGTCAATTCAAATAGGTCTCAACTTAGGTATTGTATGACAACCATTTTGTTTCTATTTTTTCGTTTTTAAAAATTAGTACTCCGTTTGATAACTATTTTATTTTTTTAGTTTTATGTTTTTGAAATTTTAAACTTGTTTTATTCTAATTTTGAAAAACAAAAACAAGATTTTAAGAACTGTATATATAATTTTTTAATTTTAGATTTGTTTTGAAAAAAGAACTCCTAAAATGTAGACAACAGAAAAATTATATAATCATCAAAACGAGATTTTAGGTAATTATTTGTGTATAGCATGACGAAAATAAGACATTTATGTCGACATTCATAATTCGACAAGCTATTGATGATCAAATAATTATAGAAGTATAAGTCAATTGATATGATAACCTATGAAAGGTCACATTAGAAAGTTAAAATTGTTATTATTTTATAATTGAATTTCTTATTTTAATATTTCATAATACTTATTATAATCGTTAGTCAAACCTGATTGTCTGTAGACACGTAGGCCAATATATATAATAACAAAATGTGGATAAAGCTAGTGGTGGTACGTACAAGAAAAATATATGTCAGAGAAAAAAATAGAAAAATAAATATCATTAATTAGTTAAATAAATATGTTAGTTAATTCACTTACCGTTGATTGACGCCGACGGAGCAAGTCAAAGTCCCGACTTGTCGGTCGTTCGAATTTATCGTGGTTTGTGGGACGGTGCGTTACCGTGTGCCGTTTTGTTCGATCGATTACGTGATGCCACGTATGCGTCTAGGAATTTTATATTGAAAATAAAGATCAGACACGGTGGATATGACGTGGGACTTCATGACCGTCCATCTTCAACCGTTGATCTTGTAAGTATCTCTAGGAAATGAACGGTGGAGGTTTGATTGCATGGTAGGAAACTATAAGACCAATAACAAGAGAACGTGACGGGGTTGGAGGGTCAAATGTCAACGGGCAAATTTAACCAAAAAGTTTCAACTTTGAATAAAATAATCCCCCAGTTTTTGTTTATTTATAATATTTTATTTATAATATTTTTTTTCTTCCGACTCTTGTTTCTTATATTCACACTTGTTTCTTATAAATATACTATCTCTGATTGACTTTAAATTTTAAATTCTCCCTGATACCTTCTCTTACTCCCAATGTCCATAACTTTGGAGAAATCTTTGAATTAAAGCTTGTGAGATATTGGGGCCAATAAAAAATCTCTCTCACTTACCATCGATTGGTCAATTATAGAGAGAATAAAAAGGCAGAAAACAAATAAAAGGAAATTACAAAGTCACCCTCATGAGAATTTACAAGACTACCGTATGTGAATTTACAAGATTACCCTTAATATTCCTCCTCAAGATGGCGAGTGAATATTAAGCACACCCATCTTGGATAATAAGGGAATAAAAACTTTGGATGAAAGAGCCTTGGTGAAAATGTCTGCAAGTTATTGATGAGACCATCCGGGAACAAGCTTGACAATTCCTTTAACAACCTTTTCTTGAACAAAATGACAAAACTCGATATGCTTTGTTTTTTCATGAAACATAAGGTTAGTGGTGATATGAAGAGTAGCTTGATTAGCACAAAAGATGAGAGCATGAGTTAAAAGAACTTGTAACTTAGCAAATAATTGAGAGATCCAAATAATTTCACAAGTAGTAATAGCAAGGTCCCTGTATTCAACTTTTGCCGAAGATCAAGAGACAGTCATCTGTTTCTTAGCCTTCCAAGAGATAAGGGAATCACCCTTGAACGCACAAAATTCAGTTGGGGACTTAGGAGAATCCATACAAGACACTGAATCAGAATCTGAGTATGTCTTGAGCTGAAATCAGTACAAGGGCGAAGAAGAATTCCCTGACCTAGAGAACCCTTCAAATATCGAAGAAGATGATGAGCAACATCAAGATAACATTGACGAGGCTGAGAAACATATTGACTAAGCTTATAAACTATAAATACAATATCAAGCCTGGAGATAGTGAGATATAAAAGCTTGCCAATCAAACAACGATTAATAGTTGGATCTTTTAGCAATGGCGCCAAAAACTTGTTGGGAATAATTTATGGACGCGTTTCTGTTTTATTTTATTTATTAAGAACGGATGAGATTTGAACATGAAATCATGCGTTAGAAATGGCTAATGCGTTTGCTCCCATGCATCGGAGGTCATGCGTCAGAATGATGATGCATTAATCTTAGCATGCAATAACCACGTGTTCCTATCATAAGTTTTTTTACGCTTGTACCAAGTATAATACAAACGCAAGTTTCTCGGGTAATCCGAGGTCGAATATGAGGACTTGTCACTCAATAATATTTGTGAGGTGATGCGTTTGAGGCGATAAATAAGAATAAAAATCAAGCGAAGAAGGTTTAAAATGATTTACACACTACTCTACTTCTAACTAAACAGATTGAGCAATAAAAGACTTGCAATGAGAATAGGTAGAGACACAACAACTATTGACGCATAGCTCGTTGCATTAACGCATCACACCTCTAGGTGGTCAGCCGCATGACTATATCTCTATAGTGCATGGTTGCGTCGAGCATAAGATTATGCCTATCTCTAGGAACAATACGAACCTTGCTTAGTGCGTTCCATCCCTTACCTTCTCAGGTAGTTAGACGCGGCTAATTAACTTATAGACAAGCAATGCAACGTCCCATAGACAGGCGTTGCCACAACCTTTCACCAAGCAAAGAGGATTAACTCACTATACTCGCACAACGCATACCTTTCGATGGATTGCTACATGCATCCTATCTCTAGGCTACACAATTAAGCATGTGATTGACTTTGATAAATAAACACTGAAGATAAACTATGATAGAGATGAAGATGATGAAGAAGACGGCAATGAAGGAGTTAAGATTTGCATTGATCACAAATTATCTTAATATCTCAAGCTAAAATGTAATACAATACAGAGATTAGAATGGAGATGAAGGACTCTGCGTCAAGGCTGTCGGTAGTGCCATGGTTGAATGGTGGAGATGTCTCTCTCGAGCTCTATCTCCAGCGAATGCTCCGATCTTCACTCGGTCTGGGCTGTGGAGATGATGAATTCTCACTGGAAATCTATTTCAAGCTCTCATCTGTGATCACAAACTTCTGCCTTGAGGCAGAAGCTCGGACGTCTCAAAATGAATGTCTCAAGGGCTATTTATAGAACTTGGATGCCGACAGTTGTAAAGATGGAGGTATGGCTCACTGCTGCTTTTGTCGCGGTATAGGCGTTGTCACATCACCTTATCTTGTTGATACTCCCAAGGTATGCGTCCGAGCTGAATTTAGCTGAAGTTATCAACGCGTTCTACCCATCTTGCGATCTTCTATTATGACTGTCACTCCGTGGCCACAATCTCTATTTGTTCACCGCGTTCTCCATGCATTGGACGCATGCGATTACTACAACTTTTATGCGTTGGACGCATGGGGTTATCGTCTGCGTTCGTCTTTTGCGGTCGTCTGGCTTCAGCGCATGCGTTTGTCTGTGATTGCTTATTACAAACGCATACGTTTGATTCCTATGATAGCTACAAAAATAGACACTTTAGCACAGAATAATGCATAATATTGGGTCAGTGAGGTTTTAGGTGCTTATCGACGCAAAACTCGATTTTTCACAAATTCTAAGTATTATCACCGCGTTTTCTACCTGTTAGCCCTCATAATTCTAAATAAAAGACTTATAATAACTGGCATTTTTTCCAGTTATCACCCCCCCTCCCCCCAAACTTAGAATCATGCTTATCCTCAAGCATGCGTTACACTCAAGAAATTCTTAACTCACCTTTCAACGTTCCTTTGCGATGACCAGCTTTTTAGAATATAATTAACTTGTACCTCTAACCATGGTTGCACTACTCTCTTCTACTTTGGTTGCTTCTTCAAAGAGATCTTTTCTAAGTTGAAATTTGGCAAGCCCTTGCTTAAAAACTTTTTATTCATTCTCTGCAACTTTGTGTTCAACTCATAAGAATGCGTTCGTTTAAAACAATTCAAGCTCATACGTCTACTTATTCGAATGCGGCATTGAACCTGATTATGCTCTTCGTTTTAGCTTACCCCCACGTGTGTCATGCGAGCATCCAACTTCGGTTGCGTTCCATATTCAACTCAACTCATGTCTTGCTTAATTTGGCTTGTGCTAGATAGAGGAGTTGCGCTGATGCGTCGATCCTGGCAATTTACCTTCGTTTTGGCTTGCCCCCACGGGTGTCATGCGGACATCCAACTACGAGTAAATGCCTTTCACAACTTAACTCTTATCAACATGGATTTCCCCATTGCGTTGACAGTGGAGTTGTTATTTTCAACCTTTTTTTTTTTTTAAGGAAATGACTACAATGTGATGAACGCAATTCTCCGAGACCGCTACCACCCCCAAACTTAGAGGGTGGCAACGTACTCACTACAAGCTGAAAACAAACTTAATAGGAATGTGATAACAAATGTTTGAGCAAGGGTTTTCACACAATACAACTATAGACTTTCATAATTTGAAGAAACTATTAAAAGTATGGGGTGCCTTGCGATACTAGTTATAGGACGCGGTGAATTATTTGTACCATTATAGACGCATCGCAAAGAACCGCAGTTAGACAAGGAGAATTTCAAAAGGATAATGCATAAAAGATAACAAGAAAAGAACCTTAAGTAGAATAACGCATGCGACAATGCGTTGGAGTTCATGCGATTGAAGCCATGCGTTTGAAGGATGTGGAGGATTCTTCCGTTGTAACTGCGCAACGATGAGAGTTATTATCGCACTTACAAGGAGAAAACGCATCACAACCAAGGAAGTAGCCGCATATCCAAAATAACAATAAATAAAAGTGATAACCTAAACTAAGAAAGCAATGTAAAAGAGAGCAGAAGACGTCCCTAGAGGAATTGGAGTGTTGTTACCGCAAGGAGTCTCCCTTGCAGGAAATGGCTCTCAACTTCTTGGGTCAAGGGATTCGCCCTGACCATTCGGGCTTCCAGCAGTTTGGACACATGATGGTTGACATGTGGCTTAGACTGTTTCCAGCTCATACGACAAATAGCCTTTCTATCTCGGGGTCAATATTTGACTTTCGACGCATTGCCTATACTTCAAATATTATTTGCAGCTTGGTCGCACAATCTACAATACGCCTAAGATTGAAAGGGTGCCTACAAAAACACAAAACTTCATAAAACATTAGCTTGCCAAGTCCCCGGCAACGGTGCCAAAAACTTGTTGGGAATAATTAATGGATGCGTTTATGTTTTATTTAATTTATTAAGGACGTATGGGGTTTGAACATGAAATCATGCGTTAGAAATGGTTGATGCGTTTGCTCCCATGCGTCTAAGGTCATGCGTTGGAATGATGATGCGTTAATCTTAGCATGCAATAACCACGTGTTCCTATCACAAGTTTTCTTATGCTTGCGCCAAGTATAACACAAACGCAAGTTTCTCGGGTAATCCGAGGTCGAACATGGGGACTTGTCACTCAATAATATTTGTGAAGTGATGCGTTTGAGGCGATAAATAAGAATAAAAATAAAGCGAAGAAGGTTTAAAATGATTTACACACTACTCTACCCCTAACTAAACAGATTGAGCAATAAAAAAAATTGCAATGAGAATAGGTAGAGACACAACAACCATTGACGCATAGGAATGTTTACTATCGTAAATCGCCTGAGTAATCCCAGCTCGTTGCATTAACGCATCATACCTCTAGGTGGTCAGCCGCATTACTATATCTCTATAGTGCATGGTTGCATCGAGCATAAGATTATGCCTATCTCTAGGAACAATACTAACCTTGCTCAGTGCGTTCCATCCCTTACCTTCTCAAGCAGTTAGGCACGGCTATTTAACTTATAGACAAGCAATGCAACGTCCCATAGACAGGCGTTGCCACAACCTTTCACCAAGCAAAGAGGATTAACTCATTATACTCGCACAACGCACAGCTCTCGGTGGGTTGCTACATGCGTCCTATCTCTAAGCTACACGATTAAGCATGCGATTGACTTTGATAAATAAACGCTGAAGATAAACTATGATAGAGATGAAGATGATGAAGAAGACGACAATGAAGGAGTTAAGATTTTCATTGATCACAAAATACCTTAATATCTCAAGCTAAAATATATTACAATACAGAGATTAGAAGGAAGATGAAAGACTCTGCATCAAGGCTGTCAGTGGTGCTATGGTTGAATGGTGGAAATGTCTCTCTCGAGCTCTATCTCCGGTGAATGCTCCGATCGTCACTCGGTCTAGGCTATGGAGATGAAGAATTCTTACTGGAAATATCTTTCAAGCTCTCATTTGTGATTACAAACTTCTGCCTTGAGGTAGAAGCCCGGATGTCTCAAAATGAAGGTCTCAAGGGCTATTTATAGAACTTGGATGCCGACAGCTGTAATGATGGAGGTATGACTCACTGCTGCTTTTATCGTAGTATAGGCGTTGTCACATCGCCTTATCTTGTTGATACTCCCAAGGTATACATACGAGCTGAATTTAGCTGAAGTTATCAACGTGTTCTACCCATCTTGCAATCTTCTATTATGGCTGTCACTCCGTGGCCACAATCTCTATTTGTTCACCGCGTTCTTCATGCATTGGATGCATGCGATTACTGCAACTTCCATGCATTGGACGTATGGGGTTGCCGTTTGCGTTCCCCTTTTGCGGTGACCTGGCTTCAGCGCATGCGTTTGTCTGTGATTACTTATTACAAATGCATGCGTTTGATTCCTGTGATAGCTACAAAATAGATACTTTGGCACGGAATAACGCATAATATTGGGTCAGTGAGGTTTTAGGTGCTTATCGACGCAAAACTCGATTTTTCAAAAATTCTAAGTATTATCATTACGTTTTCTACCTGTTAGCCCTCATAATTCTAAATAAAAGGCTTATAATAACTGACATTTTTGCCAGTTATCAACCAACATCAAGAGACAATAGCAAATTAGGATCCACAGGACAGTTTAAAGGCTTACAAGCCAAAAGACCAACATCTTCAAGAAGTTGCAGTACATAATGTCGTTGAGACAAAAAAAAAATAAAAAAATACCTGAAGAGTGTAAGTTCAAGTCCCAAGAAGTAATGAAGATCCCTCAAATTCTTCAACTTGAAAGTACAATTCAAATGAACTTTAAGGTCATTAATAATGTCAATAGAAGCACTTGTTAGTACAATATCATCAACGTAAACAAGCAAGGTTGTAAAAGTAAAGTGGCACCAGATCTTCAGATAAAGTGAGAATAATCAGATTTCGATTGTTTAAAACCAAGAAGAAACTAGGCATTAGAGAGCTTGTCAAACTATTGTCTATAAGCCTGTTTGAGACCATATATGGACTTATGTAACCGACAAACCAATTGCTCCCCTTAAGGCGCAACAACAATATGTTTATAGCCAAGGGGAAAGTCCATATAAACCTCTTCAAGAAGATCACCATGTAATAATGCATTATTCACATCAAGTTGTACTAAAGGCCAGATGTGAGAAACTGCAAGAATGAGTAAGACTTTGACACTAACCATTTTGACAATGGGTGAAAAAGTATCAAGCTAATCAAGGTCTTTTTGTTGTATCCTTTGGCAACTAATCGAGCTTTGTAACGATCAATTGTGTCATCATCCATTTGCATCCAATGGAGTATTAACCGGAGGGAAGAGAAACAACTGACCATGTACGATTATTCTCCATACCAGTTAACTCACATACCATAGCTTATTGCCAATGAGGGAATGTGATAGTCTGATGGAAAAACTAAGGTTCATATGATGTAGAAATTTATAGTACAAAATTCCAATAGTCATTAGTGAAAGAACTCTAAAACTAGAGAACCAATGAGCAGAAGCGGATCGTTCCAAACTCCATTGTGAAAGAACATAAATATTTACAATCATAACATAAACGATTATGCATTAAGAATAAATTACAGCATGCTTCATACATTAAATACAATGGATCGAGAAGACAATACCTTTGAAGAACCCTTTCTTCACGTATTTCCCTCGAACGTTTAGCAACTCAACAAACAAGCACAAACGCAACGAGCCTCTAGAAAATCATCAATCGCCAATTAGTAAAACTTGATCCTCGATCCTCGAACAGAACTCGACACCACCACAAGGTTACCTTGATATTCTCGATATGAGAATCCAGAAGTTGTGGGCTCTATATGAATTTGGATAGAGCGATGGAAGAAGTAGACGATCAAGTATGCGATAACCAATCGTATAGAGGAAGAAGTCTATCGTATAGACTTGATACTCGATCGTGTAGTGAAAGCACTATCGTATAGTGAACTCGATACTCTTTATCGTTTAGTCTCTCGACAAGCAATCTGATTACTTGTTTCGTTTTGCGTGGAAAAATAATGAAAAACCATTTTTCTTCTTTATCCTATTTAGCCATAAACCGTATAAACTAACCACTAAGGTAGTTATTTGAAGAAAAAGAATATTAATTATCTCATAATTAATAATTTATAAATAAATACAATAAGTAACTTATCATGTTATATTTATAACTTATAGTTTTAATATTGCATCATATGCAACATATAAACCAAGTTCTTTTTCTAATTTATGGAATTTAATATAAATCATATTTATATTAATTCCTCCAATCAAATGTATCAAATACATCAAATCAATTATATCATATATAATTGAATTAATTTAATTATATCATATATAATAAAATCTCTTCTTGTTAATTTGAACATTTCAAACTAACCTAAAAAACCGATTCCAAACTTGAATCTATTGAACTACCAATGGGACCTTCTGGACCTGTAGCTTGAAGCTCCAACGGTACGTGAATAACTTATTAAACTCTTTAATCACGATATCCACCATCCGTTAACTGTTGGGTACTCCACTAATGACCGACAGCTGCACTCTTCACACTACAGATATATTTATGTGTCCATTGGATATAACCAATCAACAGTACGATGACCCTTCACAAATCGCTCGTTAGTATAACTGGGCCAATTTACTATTTTACCTTTGTAGTTACATCTAACTCCTTAAGTACCACTGATCCCTCTAATGAACAATAGATCATAGTCCCATTATGACTAAATCCTTCTCGGGCCAAGAGAAAGTGTGGCGCCATATTGTTCAAGCCCCGGAATCAACCCTTAAGGGAACAATTTATCTACTTACCACTGCTTCGGGGAAGGAGTGAATTCCATCTTGTGTAGCTGAGTTCCCATCTCCCCAATCAGATGCATCTCCAAAGTTGTAGGTTTGAGTCAGTGATTCAGTCACTCTCACCCATGCAAATCAAAGGACTGCCCTCATAGGTAGGAGTTCACAACTCAGTCAGGATTAAAATCATGTTACCTATGGTCATCCTAGCGAAATGAAAGTCTCAATTATGAATGGTGTTATATAACAAGATTAAACATTTCGTGGTCCAGTCTTACAAAACTTCTTTGTATAGAGTATCCCCATTCGCATGTCTAATATAAGAATGATCAGGATCAGATCATTTATAGTACATTACAACATTTGTAACACCTACAAAGCGGGCCACACTCGTAGTGTCACGAGGATAAGGTATCCCTCCTTTATCCATATACTATAGACTATTTAGATTATCACTTAAAGCACGATCCACTTGTATGTCTCCACATACATGCTTAAGTTACAACGATAATCATGGATCTTAGTTTATTAGTTTGTTATTAATGCAACTAAAATATTTTATATTTCATACTCTGAAGTGAATAAAATATCTCATATTATAAATCACAAAGCCTTTGTTCATACAGGTGTTTACAAACTACAGAACTCTACGAGATTTAAGGCATCAACCCCAACAATTAGTTAAGTGAGTATAAGATAAACAACTGTGTAAGGATACTTGATAGAAGTGGAAACGACAACGCTTGAGATCAAGACATCTTGGGATAATAACATGTTACAATGATAATCCCTCAAGTTAGAGGGAGGTTTTGTAGTTCAAGAGGACTTCTTGACATCCACATGGTCTAGAGCTCGAGAAGATTCAAATACATTCGGTATAATATCATCACTACTAGGTTCTATTGCATCATGATTATGAACAATATCATTCAGAATAACATTAGTGGGAGTAGCAAGAACTTCGGAAAAATCAAAAGACTTAGGTAGAACAACATCATCAAAAGGCATTTTCAAGTGAGTTTGATCAACAACTAAAGCAAAGGGAAAAACATGCTCATGGAAAACAAAATCTCGAGATATAAAAAATCGCATCTGTTCAATATCATATAACTTATAGCCCTTCATACCAGTAGATACCCAACAAACATAGCAATAATAGCTCGGAGGGATCAAATTTAGACTGTGAGAGGATAAAGTGGATGTAAAACACAAACAGCCAAAAGACCTCAACATAGAATATTAAGTAGATTTACCATATAATCGAGTATAAGAAGTTTGCCACTACAATGAAGATGAAGGGCTACGATTGATTAAAAAGGCAGCAGTAAGAACACAATCAATCCAAAACTAAATAGGGACTCGAGACTGAAAATATAAAGATCGAGCAACATTCAATAAATGTTGATGTTTTCGCTTAACAACAAAATTTTGTTCAGGTCGATTAACACATGAAAACTGATGGATAACACCTTTAGAATGAAAGAATTCTGTAAAAGCCAACTCTGGAGCATTATCTGATCAAAATTGTTTAATAGGCACACCAAATTGAGTTTCAACCATAGTAAAAAAAAATGAGGTACAATGACCAAAGCCTCACCTGATGTTTTCATCATAAAGGTCCAAGTAAACCAAGAATGATCATACTTAATGGTTAAAAAGTATCGACAACCGTCATGAGAAGTATGTGGATAAGGTCCCCATATATCACAATGTATTAGTTAAAAATATGATTAGCAACATGATTGTGTGATATAAAAGGAAGTTTCTTCTATTTGGCTAAGAGGCATATAGAACAAGGGAAATTAAAAGTCTTAGGATCAAAATGAATCACAGTCATATGTTTAAAGAAGGATAGCCAAGACGACAATGTCAAGTATCAAAAGTAACAACAGGAAAAGTAACATACGAAACAGAATCAGCAGCCATTGACTGTGGATGAATGTCCAAAAAATAAAATCCATGAGCAACGTTAGCCTTGCCAATCGTTGTCGAAGAAGACTTGTCTTGAACAACATAGAAATCACCAACGAACTTAACGGCAAAAGGAAATTGATGAGTTAAAGGACTGATGGATATAAAATTAAAGCAAAAAATGGAATGTATACGACATTAGTCAATGTAATATGTTCACTGAGACGTATTTCACCCACAAAATCAATATTAACTCGAGAGGAATTAGGCAATGAAATAAACATCCCCGAAGCAGCCCTATCATGGAAAAATTTGCGAGATCGACAAATGTGGCTCGAGGCACTCGAATCTAAAATCCAATTGTCAATTATAGATTCAAAAAGAGAAACTGATGAGCATATACCTATTACATGAGGAGTGCTTTGACTAGTTTCTGAGCATGCTACTTTGATCAAATGAGTCTGCAACATAGCCAAGAGATTTTGTCACTGCTTAGTGCTGAGAAAAGCCATAGGATCACCTAAAACAGAAGAACAACTTCTGGCAACTATTGAAACAGAGGATTCTGCCAGTTTGGAAGATGATAGAGTAGAAACGTTGATTCTACGTTCATAATAACCAGGCGAATATCCAATCTATGGTATGCTCTGAAATGTTACAATATATGCATATTGAACGATCTCGATGTTTATTCTATCCAGTGGAGTGTTATGGCTTCGAAGATTGAGTGTTTGAGGAAGATAAAGTGTTTCTAACAGCAAATGCCACAAGAAATTGAGACATATGGGAGGAGGTAGGTGAAGGGGTTGAATCCCGTGCAGAAGCGTGTGCACATTGTACGATTCAATTTTCAATTTGATTTTAAAGCAGAAACAATAGAAAAGAACGAGTTTTAACAAGATAAACATTCATAATACAACATGCTTAAAGAGAAGATGAAGAGAATTCAAAAACTTACCCTTGTAGAATAAACGTCTTCATGAACTCCTCCTCTCTAATAGTCACGAACCAATCTCATGATCATAGCAATCCAACCCCAACGGAATGAAATCTCCTTTGGAAACTACCACAAAGGCTTCCTTGTTATTCTCTAGGATGAGAACTGAAGTAGAGTTATGGGTTGGTTTTTTTTTTTTTTTTTTTTTTTTATATATCAATTTTGGGAGAAGGGATTTGTTGAGAGAAAATGATTGTACATTTCACAGAAATGGAAAATGTGAGTCTTTGGAGGAACGGGAGGAAGATGATGGTTATACCCTCTGTGTGATTTTTCACGTTATGAAAAAGCATGAGGGATTCAAGGAGGGGGGGGAGGGGGGTGGAGTTATTAAATCTAACTCTCCCTCTCAGATTTTTCAAAATTCAAAATTAAAGACAAAAAACCATAATTTTGAATTAAGTAATTTATAATAAATAACTAACCATATGTTATATCATATAACATATAGTTTATATTATATCACATATAATATAACCTATAGTTTATTAATCTCTCATATAACCTATAGCATTAATATGAATCACATTCATATTAATTTTAACATATAGTTTTTATGTGAATCATATTTATATAATTAATATTTGAATCATATTCAAATATTTATTTTTCTCATTAAAACTTTATATTATAATGTATCGTATAAATTATATTAATTATATATTATATAATTAATTCCCTTTAATTAATTGGAACAATTGAAATTAATCAAAATTAATTCCATTCTCATTAGTCCTAATTGAGCTAGTGATGGAACCTTATGGATCTATAGATTGAAGCTCCAATGATATTTGATTAATTAATTAAACTCTTTAATTAAATTAATCAGAGTTTAATTAAATTAATCAACTCCTTCATAAACTGTCAGTCACTCCACTAAAGACTAACATCTACACTTTCGCACTATAGATATATTTCTATGTCCATTAGATATAACCAATTAACAGTATGTTGACCCTTCACAAATTGCTCGTAAGTACAACTGGATTAAAACTACCGTTTTGCCCTGTAGTTACATCTAGCTCCTTAAGTACCACTGATCCCTCTAATGAACAATTAGATACAGTCCAACTATGACTGAACTCACTCGGACTAGAAGAGGGTATGGCACCACATTGTTGAAGCCCTGGAATCAGCCCTTAAGAGAGCAATTTCTTTACTTACCCTCACAATAGGAAATAAGTGAATTCCTTCTAGTGTAGCTGCGTTCCCAACCGCCCAATCAGACGAATCCCCAAAATGGTAGGCTTATTGAGTCGGCGAATCTGGCCACTCTCACCCATACAAATCAAATGATTGCCTTCATAGGCGTTCAAAACTCACTCAGGATTCAGGTCAAGTCACATGTCTCCAGATGAATGTTCAGGATCAGATCGTTTATAGCACTATATAATAATTGTAACAACTACAAAATAGGTCGTATTCGTAATGTCATCAGGATAAGGTACCTAGTTTTATCCATCTACTACAAATCCTTCAAGTTATCACTTAAATATGATCCACCTATGTCTCCACATACATGTTTAAGTTACATCAGATAACTTTAGATTTTAGTTTACTAGTTTTGGGTTAATGCAACTAAATGTCGAATAAAAGAAACTCTTATTTTATTAGATAAATAAAATGTTTGTACAAATACAATTATAAACTACAAGACCACGAGATTTAGGTCATCAACCCCAACAATCTCTCATTTGTCCTAAAGTTAGTGAGATGTACATAATAAAAGTAAAAACTAGTACAACAGTACAAAAAAAAAAAAAAAAAAAAAACTAGGGTATACACTACGCGTCTAGTAAATCTCTCATTTGCCCTAGACTAGATGAGGCCTGTCTCGTAGACCTATACTCTCCAAGTGACACTCGAACACCCCAGCCGTGAAGGCCTTTGTAAATGGATCAACAGTGTTATGCTCCGAAGCGATCTTCGTGACAATCACATGCCCTCGATACATAATTTCTTGAATCAGGTGATACTTGCGCTCTATATACTTTCCATGTTTGTGGCTCCCTGGAATTACCCACAACACCACTATTATCACAAAGAATGATGTGCTTTGATATTTGGAACAATTTTCAGATCAGTCAAGAACTTTCTGAGTCATACAACCTCATTGATATCTTCACAAGTTACTACATACTCTGCTTCCATAGTGGAGTCAACGATGCAACCTTGCTTTATGCTTCTCCAGACTACAACCCATCCGTTAAGAGTGAACACTTATCTTGAAGTAAATTTCTTGGTATCCTTTCAATCTGAAAATCAGAGTTAGTGTATCCTATAAGGATCAAATCCTTGGACCCATATACAAGCATATAGTCTCTTGTTCTTCTAAGATACTTGAGGATGGTTTTAACTACTGTCCAGTGATCTAATCTTGGATTAGACTAATATCTACTGACTATCCTCACTGCATAGCAAATGTCAGGTCTAGTACATAATATTGTATACATCAGGTTGCCAATAACCGATGCATAGAGGACCTGTCTTATCTCTTTAATTCTTGAGGTGTCTTATAACACTTTTTCTTTGATACGATAATTCCATGCTTGAAATGTAGTAAACCTCTCTTGGAGTTCTTCATCGAATACGTGACAAGAATCTTGTCAATGTACGATGCCTAAGACAAGGCCAGCGATTTGTTCTTACGATCTCTGAAGATCTGAATGCCCATGACAAATTGCGGCTCTCCCAAATCTTTCATTTGGAAATGATTCACCAACCATTGTTTTACATCAGTCAGTAGACCTACATCATTCCCAATGAGTAGGATATCGTCTATGTACAAAACTAGGAAAGCTATTGAACTATTGATGAGTTTCTTGTAGACACAAGACTCATCAACATTTTGATCAAAGCCATAAGATTTGATCGCAGTTTCAAACCTTACATTCCAAGATCGAGAAGCTTGTTTCAGTCCATAAATGGATTTATTAAGCTTACAAACTTTTTGCTCTTGACCTTGGGTTATGAATCCCTCTAGTTGTTGCATAAAGATGGTCACTTCAAGATTGTCATTCAGAAAAGTAGTCTTGGCGTTCATTTGTCAAACCTCTTAGTCATAATATGCGGAAATGGACAGAAGTATCTGAGTAGACTTTAACATGACAACAGGTGAGAAAGTCTCCTCATAGTCAACTCCCTCAACCTAAGTATAACCCTTTTGCCACCAGTCTAGCCCTAAAGGTCTGAACCTTATCATTAACACCCCTTTTTCTCTTATAGATCCATTTGCAATGTATAGGTTTTACCCCATCAGGTTGATCTATAAGATCCTAAACTGAATAGAAGTACATGGACTCCAATTCGAGATCCATAGCTTTGATTTATTCATCTTTATCCACATATTCCATTTCCTATTTATAAGACAATAGATCCTCAACATCACCATCTGATATGACAGTTAGGATTTTTGTTAAACCCATATAACGAATAGGTGGGTTTGCAACCCCTACCACTATGTTGAGCTTCCCTCAATGGTTGAGGTGGATGTGACCGACTAGATGAATCGACATCAACTCCTCTTGTTGATGTACTAGGTTCTTCAACAACTCTTGTTGAACTCTTGTTGAAGATCCAGTAGTTTCGTTGGAAAGCTCATTACGCAGTTTATGCTCCCTAATGTGGTCCTCTTCTAAAAATGTAACATTTATCGATATAAACACTTTATTATCTTTAGGATCATAGAAGTAACCACTTCTCATTCCCTTGGGGTAGCCTACAAATAGGCATAATTTTGAACAAGGTTCCAATTTATTAGGATTAGCCTCCGGCATATGTGTTGGGCAATCCCAAATCCTGAAATGGCGTTAACTACCTTTATGGCTATTCCATAATTCCAAAGGTATTTTAGAAATACTCTTGGATGGAATACAGTTCAAAATAAAAGTTGCAATCTATACTGATAACCCCAAAACAAATCAAGAAAATAATTGTAATTCATCATAGACCGAACCATGTCCAACAAGGTTCGATTTCTTCTTTTTGATACACCATTCTACTGAACATTTCTGATACATCATTCAACTTTATGTCTTTTATTTTGAGTTACTGCAGTTCTAAACATTTCAGTTTTAAGGAAGGCTTTTGATGCTGACGACCTTAGCACATGAAGGTTACTTTCGAGATTTGCGGAACAAATTGGAACACCATGCTTGTAAATAAACACTTTGTCCACAATAAAATTCAAAGTATAGTTTTATTCTAGCAAACACTTTATAGAAATCAAGTTTTTTTTTCAAATCAGGAACTACATATGAAGGAACGGTGAAGTTCTATAGCGGAAGCGGGATCATCCCAATTTTCTTTTCACAAAATCCCAAATTTACATAACAAAAAACATGCAGTTAAACAAGAAAATTACAGTATGTTTATTACAGAAGAATCAAGAATTAGGGAACAATTGAAAGGAACAATTGAAACTAACCCTTGAAGACAAAATTCTTCATGTATTCCCTGGATCCGATCACAAACACTTCAATCTGGATATCGATCTCCAAAAACTAATATCCCAAATGGCCACCACCAAGAGGTCAACCTCTGTATTCTCTTGGGAATAAGAATTCAGGAATTGTGGGCTCTTAATTTTGCGAAGAGTGAGAGAATTTGAGAAATGGAAAGGAAATTTGTATAGGAGAGTTGTTCTGGAAAAAAAATTAAACACCAAGACCATTTCTTTGTCAATCTTTTGTGAAAAGAGGGGGACTCCCTCCTCACATACACGATTTCCACCAAAGAGAAAAAAGGAGGACTCCCTTTTCAATTAATTTAAAAAATTAATTGAAAAATAATTTAATAAAATTGTTTTAATTATACGATAATCATTTTATCATATAATATATTTTAAAATATATGTTATATCAAATATAACACATATCCTATAGTTTTCATATTATACCAAATACAATATAACCTATAATTTTTATTTCTCTCGATCATTTATGGTATTTAGTATAAATCATATTTATAATAAATTTAATTATATGAATCTCATCCATATAATTAGTATTTGAATCATATTCAAATATTAATTCTTCACAAAATAAACTTTAAACTATAATGTATCAAATACATTATATTAATTATATCACATATAATTAATTCCCTCAATTAATTTGAACAATTCAAATTAATCCAAAATTAATTCTCAATAATCCCTGTTGAGCTACAAAGGGGATCTTATGGACCTGTAGATTGAAGCTTCAATAGTACTTGAACAATTAACTAAACTTCTTTAATTAAATTATTCAACATCCCTCTCAGACCAAGAGAGGGTGTGGCCACATTGTTTAATCCCTGGAATCAGCCCTTAAGGGAGCAATTTATCTACTTACCTGACATTAGGGAATGAGTGAATTCCGTCTAGTATAGCTATGTTCCCAACTCCCCAATCAGGCGAATCCTCAAAATGGTAGACATATTGAGTTGGCAATCTGGTTACTCTCACCCATGAAAATCAAAGGATCGCCTTCATAGGCAGGAGTTCACAACTCACTCAGGATTCAAATCATGTCACCTATGGTCATCCTGGTGAAATAAGTCTCTACTATTAATGACCTTATATAATGAGAATAGTCATTTCATGGTCCAATCTTATACAAACTCTTTGTATAGGATACCCTCGCTCACATGTCTCCGCATGAATGATCGGGATCAGATCATTTATAGCACTTTACAACACTTATAACATCTACAAAGCGGGTCGTATCCATAGCGTCACCAGGATAAGGTACCCAACCTTATCCATCTACTACAGACCGTTTAGGTTATCATTTAAACATGATCTACCCATATGTCTCTACATACATGTTTAAATTACATAGAATCTTTGTTTATTGGATTGAATGTATGTTCATAAAATAACAATTTGTTTATATAGAATTTACAAACTACAAGAATACAAGAGAGATTTAGGACACCAATCCCAACAATCTCCTACTCATCCTAAAGCTTAGAGAGCCAAATATATAATACAAATAAAGTACAAAATACAATAAACTAGGACATACACTATACCCCAGTAACAACATCATGTAAAAACCCTGAAATAAAACTTGTTAGCATCAATCTGAAAACTCCACTACTCCACTACCTAAACATGTGGAAGAGCCCTTTTGCTCAATCCCTAATAACCTTACTTGAGAAAGAGCCCTTTTGCTCAATTTCATCAACATCGATAACATAGTCATACGTGTTGCTCAATTTCATCAGCGTTGATAACATAGTCATACGTGCACACAGAGCTGAATTGAATCTTGACCATCTTACCATATCTTCGATGTCAAGGATCCCTAACATTATTGAAATCTGGGTACCTTACTATACCTTCGATACCAACATTGGAGTAGGGCTTGTACAAGGCATAAATATTTAAACATTTAAGAACATATCCAGAATACACATTTGAAATGATCATATTTCATTATTTCATATCAACGCATAGTGCCTTGTAAAAATAAAGTATGCATATAAAAATTCCTTGAAAAATTTTTATCATGCGGTAGCATAGACTTACTGTAAACGCAAGCTATACTTCTAAATAACTTCATCATTTAAAAACATGGATCATGCGATCAACACATAAATAAAGCATGCGTTGAGATAATCATGATATAAAAATAGCATGTTAAATTGACTATGCGCTGAAAATCATTTGTAAAAACTTGTCACTCATTGTTTTAAGCTACTTATCCAAGGGGTCTATAGGTCTTTCCTATTTGTGTCTGCCCTAAAATAAGAAAAGATCCCTTGGTCAGTATAATTTGCTCCATTCTAAGCTCAACACATAACTTAATTTCATCGAATACAATTCATCGCATCACAAATAAGTTCAATGCATCATAAACCATCTTCGTTGCATCAGCTATTCTTAGCCCTCTTACCTTATAAATTGGCTAATATTTGAAAATCCTTCCTCAAGGTGTTCGAATAAGCACTGAAGCACCTTCTTAGCCTATGTGATGAACGTCTGCTATGTGACGTACTCCAAGTGCCTTTGTTGCCGTTGTTGTGAACTGACTATGCTCGTATGCGTTAATACATAACATCACTTGGTCAGCTACTTGCTTGTTCTCGTATGCAGCTGCCTGCTTAATCATTCACAACATCATTCAAATTTTCAATCTTTCGAATTTCATAACTTAATTCCAATGTTCATTTAACTAAACTCCCTTCAATGAAATTGCTCATACACATTTTAACTTTCACTTACCTTAGTAGTCGAGCGTTATTTCCCTTGAGTTGATCGAAATTCCTCCAACCTTCCTTTCAACTTGTCGAAAAAATCTTCAACTTTCAAACAGTCTCCTTTGTTCAATCTATTTATACTTAGGCTTGCATAAGAAATTTGCTTAATAAAATGCCACCTAGCATACTTATCTTCCCAATGACGTCTACATGACTGCTACCTGGCCTGCTTACCTATTAATTAAGCTAAACTTTGATAGAATAGACATACAAAAAATATAAGCAAACAGAATCATTAAGTACTCTAATTATACTTAATTTGAGTTCAAAGCATGCTAAAAACAATTTTACAAAGAAGAGGGTTTCATTGTATGCCTTTATAGAATCACTTCAATTCCTTGCTAAATTCTACGAATTGGTTCTCCAAAACTCTAGTAGACTACCAAGAGAGTCTTCTTTACTATTCTAGCCTTGGATTGAGTAGTGGAAACTTAAGGTTGAGATAGATTGGACAAAGTATTGGAGAGAGTTTTAAAGTTGAAGAGTTTTCTGCATAAATTTCTCAAATTTCAGCATGTATTACCTTTATTCACAGAAGTTCGAGGCTTTTATTAAGTTAATACATGCAAACATTCACTCAATCAGCTAACAGACACTTCAATTAGCACTAAATGAGTGGCCTAGGTGTTGAAAATGGTATAAATCCACTAACAAGATCAAATCTTGTATAATTCCACTTTCAAATTCATTTTTCAATTTTTAATTTAATTCAAATTAAGAATAATTTAAAAACTTAATTCAATTTCCATAAATTGAATTTATAACATGAAAAAATGATTTTAATTTTAATTAATTAATTAAACAAATTTAACTAATTAATTAATTAGTAATTTAATATTAAATATTAAATTAATAAAACACCCTAAATTTAAACATGAATCCCTATGCATGTAAATTATATTTAAATCAATATTAAATATTTTAAACCCTCAAATTTACGTTTAATTTCAATAAATTAATCGTTTAATTATATCAAATATAATTATCCAAACCCTAAATTGAATTTGAACATTTCAAATTCAAACCCTAATTCCAAATTTGAACACTTCAAATTTGTTCAATTTTCTAGGTGTAAAGTTTATGAGCTAATTGAGGGACCTTATAGACCTACAAATTTTGAGCCCTAACGATTTGAGATTAATTGGCTAAACTCTTTAAACCTAATTATCTAATATTTGTTAACCATCGAGACATACCATTATAGCTCGATGGTTACACTCTCCTCACTGTGGATATATTTTTATCCATTTGATTTTACCATAATCAGTAAGTCGATCCTTCACAGGTCATTTGTATTTATATGTAGGTGAAAAATTACCATTTTACTCCTGTAAATACATCTTGCTCCTTAAGCTCCCATTGATCCTTTATTGAACAATTAGTTTATAGTAAACCATGTCCCTCTCGTCCATGAGAGGGCATGACCCCTTTGTTCAAGACCAGGAATCAGTACTTAAGGGAACAACCTATCTGCTAATCCTAAAACGGGTAGGAGCGAATTCCATCTTGCAGGACTATGTCTCCAGCTATCTATTTGGTCTTATCCCCAAAATTGAAGGCTTGTTGAGAAGTGTTGTTGAACTGCTCTCACCTATGCAGATCAAATGATAATCCCGAATAAACAGGAGTTCATAGTTATCTCAGGATTAAGATCGAGTTACCTTAGGTCATCGAATTGAAATAGCCAGTTTTAATAGTAAATGGTCATTATAAAAAGAAAGTGACTATTTCGTGGTCCAGTCTATGCAAAAATCTCTTTTGCAGAGGATGCCACCACTCGTATGTCTCCATATGACTGATTTTGGGATCACGAGGCCACATCCATAGTGTCCCCAGGACAAGGTACCCAATCTCATCCAAATACTTATAGACCTTTTTGGCTATATACTATAACTTGATCCTCTAGTGGGTTATTAACATATACAAATATATAATGTTGAGAAAATAGAATATACAATAAACTAGGGCATCTATATACTCTTGACATTCTCCCACTTGCCCTAGATTGATTAAGCTCATAGTCCCAGTCCGACTAGGTGACCTTCAAACACTTTAGCTGTGAAGGCCTTCGTAAATGGATTAACAAGATTATCGGAGGCTATTTTCATGACTATCACGTCTTCTCTATGTACTATCTCTCAGATGAGATGGTACTTTCTTTCGATGTGTTTTCCACGTTTATGGCTCATCGGTTCCTTTGAGTTCGCAATTGTTCCACTGTTATCATAATACAGGGTGATCGGCAGATGCATATTTAGAACCACATCCAAATCTATCAGGAACTTATTGAGCCATACTACTTCTTTAGCTGCTTCACATGCAGCTACATATTCAGCCTCCTTCATGGAATCGACAATACAACTTTGTTTGATGCTTCTCCACAATATTGCTCCTCTGTTGAAAGTGAATACTAATCCTGAAGTAGATTTTCTAGAATCTACACTAGTCTGAAAATCAGAATCAGTGTATCTCATAAGGATCAAATCCTTAGGACCATACACGAGCATATAGTACCTTGTTCTCTGAAGATACTTGAGGATATTCTTAACACAAGTCCAGTGGTTATGTCCAAGGTTGGACTGAAACCTACTAACAATTCCAACTATAAAGCATGTGTCAGGATGTGTACATAACATAGCGTACATCAAGCTCCCGACTCTAATGCATAAGGAACTCTTTTCATTTCCTCAACTTCTTGAGGTGTCTTAGGACACTGTTCCTTAGATAAATGAATTCTGTGTCTAAAAGGTAACATACCCTTTTTAGAATTTTGCATGTTATATATTGACAACATCTTGTCAATATAAGATGCTTGAGATAATGCTAGTGTTCTTTTCTTGCGATTCCGAATAATTTAAATTCCAATAACATATTGTGCGTCTCTCAAATATTTCATTTGAAATTGCGATGCTAGCTAGCTGTTTACGTCATCAAGGAATCTTATCTCATTCCCAATGAGCAAGATATCATCAACATAAAGGACCAAGAAAGCTACAGTCTTGTTGACTATCTTCTTGTTTGTTCAAAGCCATAAGATTTTATCGCAGTCTTAAACCTCATATTCCAGGATCGAGATGTCTGTTTTAATCCATAAATGGATCTATTAAGCTTGCAATCTTTTTGCTCCTGACTTTGTTCAATAAACCCTTCTGGTTGAGACATGTAAATACTTCCATCAAGATAACCATTCAAAAAGGTTGTCTTGACATCCATTTTCCAGATTTCATATTCATAGTAAGCAACAATGGATAAAAGTATTCTAATCGATTTAATCATGGCAATAGGAGAAAAGGTTTCCTCATGGTCTACCCCTTCTCTTTGGGTAAAATCTTTTGCCACGAGTTTGGCTTTATAGGTCTACAACTTACCAGTTTGGTCTCATTTTCTCTTGTAGATCCACTTACAACCAACAGTTTTACCCCATCCGGTTGATCTACAAGTTTCCAAACATAATTGAAGTACATCGACTCCATTTCTAAGTTCATGGCTTCTGACCATCGATCTCTATCTACATCATCCATTGACTGTTTAAAGGTTAATGGATCCTCTAAGCCATCATCAGGTATGATGACATGAGTTTCTATTAAACCCACATTGCGATCTGGCTGTTGAACAACCCTCCCACTACGTCGAGGCATTCTCATCTCATGAGAAGGATGTGATAAAGGAACAACTCTTGTTGAAGAACCAGTTTGATCAACAAATCTTGTTGATTTATCTTTAGATTCTTTTGATATCTCATCTAATACTAGTTTACTGCGAGGTTAAAGATTTCTAATGTGATCCTCTTCTAAGAATGTGGCATTTGTCTATTACCTTATCTTCTTGAGGATCATAAAATAACCCATATTTTATTTCTTTAGAGTATCCTATAAATAGGTATATTTTTAACGTCGTTCCAACTTTTTAGGATTTTGTACCAACATGTGTGTCGGGGCATCCCCAAATTCTGAAGTGACGTAAACTACCTTTACGTCTTCTTCATAGCTCAGACGGTGTTTCTAAAACACTTTTTAAGGGAACCATATTCAGTATATGTACAACAGCTTATACTGCATACTCCCAAAATGACTGAGGTAACTGGGCATAACTCATCATTGAATGAACTATGTCTAACAAGGTTCAATTTTTCCTTTCTGCTACACCATTCTATTGTGGTGTACCAAGTACTGTGAGTTGGGATTGGATTCCATGTTCTACTAAATAATTCTAGAATTGTAAATCCATATACTCACCACCTCAATCTGATTGAAGTGTTTTTATCCTTTTCCTTAGTAGGTTCTCAACCTCAGTCTTATATTCTTTGAACTTTTCAAGAGTCTCAGACTTTTGATGCATTAGGTAAACATAACCATATCTGAAATAGTCATCAATGAAATTGATATAATATTCAGATCCTCCCCGAGCTTTGACATTCATCAGACCACCAAGGTTGGAATGTATAAGTTCTAGAGGTTCTTTGGCTCTAAGAACTTTTTCTGAAAAAAAAAAAAAAAAAAAAAATCTTTTAGTCATTTTGCTCTCAAGAATGGTTCACATTGAGGTAAAGATCTGTCTTATAAATGATTTAGATGACCATTTTTAACCAATCTCTCAATCTTATTGAGATTGATTTATGTGACCAAGTCTTAAGTTCCAAATATAGGCGTTAGAAGAAATCTTTCTTTTCTTATTTTGAGTTTCTACTGTTTTAAACATCTCTATATTTAAAATGGCTTTTGTCACAGTTGGTTTTAATATATACAAGTTATTTTCAAGTTTAGCTGTACACATTTGAATACCTTTTGAACTAATGAACATTTCATTTATATCAAAAGTGACTTTATACATATGGTCCAGCAAACAAGATATAGAGATTAAGTTTCTTTTCATTTTAGGTACAAAATATACATTTTCAAGTAAAATGTAAAAATCTCCAAAAAATAACTTGATATCTCCCACTGCTTCTGCTAAAATGACTTCACATGTTCCCACCTTGAAAGCCATTTCATTTTCTGATAACTGCTTCCAACAACTAGTTTCCTGTAAGAAAGTGCAGATGTGATTAGTGGCGCCTGAATCAGTATCCAGGTTAAGTGAGAACTTTCCACTAAACATGTTTCTATAATAAGTAAATCGAATTTACCTTGATTTTCCTTTTCAACTTTCTTCTCCGCAAGATACTTAGAGCAATTTTGTTTCCAATGCCCATCAACGTTGCAATGGAAACATTTTTCTTTCGAAAATTTTGTCTTGCTTTTATTATCATGAGACTGTTTCTTCCCTCTTCCCTTTTTCTTCATCTAGATAATTTTATCCTTTGAAGATCCAGACTTCTTTTCAAAGGGCCTTGAACTGGATGAAGCACCCTTCTGAAATTTTCTTTGGGAAACAACATTTGCTTCCCCTTCCTTATTTTCATTTAAAGATTGGTAAGTCTAGAGTTCATTGAGAAGAGTCGTCAAGTTGTAATCAATCTTATTCATTACAGCATTTGTACGAAAAGTTAGAAAACTCTTCAGAAGAGATTCCATTATCATACTAATTTGGCTCTTCTCATCTATGACAGCCCCGTTTGCCTCCGCTATATTGAAGTGGACTATCATGTCTAGGACATGTTCTCTAACAGAGGTCCCTTTCTTTATACGTAAATTATAAACGTATTTAATAGCATCGTGTCGTGCCAATAAGAACGACTGTACAAACATCCCTTGCAACACCTCCATGATCTCTCTTGCAGTGACCATGGTTTCATGCTTTTTGGTAAGTATATCAGATATGCTTTCCAAAACGTAGGCTCTGGCTTTTTCATTTACTTGGATCCATCTATCAATGATATCTCAAACATTTTGGGTTGCGTTAGGATTGGGAAGAGGAGTACGTTCCTCCGTTAAAACAAATCTCAAATCATTAACTACTAGTATTGTGTTTATGTTCGACTTCCAATTCGAATATCCCTCTCCAATGAATTTGTCGGAAGCTAAAAGTTGTATAATCAAGTTTGACATGCTGAAACATAAACAAAATCTATGAGTAAATTGCATTTAAATCCAATTTTAGCAAAAGTAATAAAGTACCCGTATTTCTTTATTTATTTACAACGATACTTTAATGAGTTAGAATAGAAGCTACCGAGGGGCAATCAAATACTCCTTCGCTAGAGCAAGAAAACCTAGGAACTTTTAATATATACATAATAACTTTTATTCCTATAGTCATTTAGTTACCATTTTTGGTCAAAACTTACTAACACTTAGTAATTCTTGTAAGTGTGACCCTCCATTTTTAGATTCCATAGAACGGTATGAATATTCCCCCGAATAGGAAGACAATGTCTAAACCGAAACTAAAAATCTTATACATTTCTAAAATTTGGGTGATCTCCGTAAAAATGACTAGTTAACGGCGCCTAAAAATGACAATAGGGAAACATAGGAATCTCATGGTTCAAACTAATGGAAGAGACCGTAGGATATGTTGACACATTTCCTGCACCTACTTACTATGAACTACTTCTTTTATTCACCTTGATATTGACCCATGCAAACACTTTCCGAATGAAGCAGTTGCGATAAAAGTGACATGAAGTCGAGCATGGATCTCACAATGTGAACTCTTAGGGATGCGAGAGCTAAAAATAATATATCGTATATATTGTTAATCTTCCACTGAAGTGTTCTATATATTTGGGTATCTCTTTTACTTAGGTATATTTCGGCTAAAAAAAATCCTAAATCTATGTAGTTTATCCAAGTTTAACATTTATATTTTGATTTTAATCTACAATGTCTAAGTGATAAAACGATGTTGGGATTGGTGTTCTAATTCTCCCGAAGTCTCGTTGTTTTGTAAAGATATACATTGTTCAATGAATAAAATAAGTGTTATTTAATTCTGGCATTTACTCATATCCAATAAACAAAGCTCCTTGGTTATCTTATGGAACTTAAGCACGTATATGTGATATACAAGTGGATCATGCCTTACGTGATAACCTAAATAGGTCTGTAGTATAAGGATTAAGGTAGGATACCTGATCCTGGTGACACTACGGATACGACCCGCTTTGTAGAGGCTTGCAAGTGTTGTAAACTACTACAGATGGTAGATTCTGACCATTCATATGGAGACGTGCGAGCGGGGTGTCCTATACAAAGAGTTTGTAAAATACCTGTACCACGAGATGACTAGACTCTGTATATAACATCGTTGATACTAGAGACTTGCATCTCACTTAAACGACCATAGGTGACACGACCTCAATCCTGAGTGTTTTGAGAACTTCTGCCTTTGAGGGCGATCCTTTGATTAGTATGGGTGAGAGTGGCCAAATTGCCAACTCAACATGCCTACCTTTTTGGGGACTTGTCTGATCTAGGAGCTAGGAACTCAATCCACAAGATGGAATTCACTCCTTTCCCGAAGCAGGGATAAGTAGAGAGATTGCTCCCTTAACAAAAATTCTGGGGCTTGAACATAGTGGCCACAACTTCTCTTTGGAAGAGAAGACTCAGTCATAGTAGGACTATGACTTATGTTCATTAGAGGGATCAATGGTACTTAAGGAGATAGATGTAACTACAGAGGCATAACGGTTATTAGCCTAGGTGTACTTACGAGCGATCTGTGAAGGGTTGTCGCACTGCTCATTGGTTAAGATGGACACATAATATATCTGTGATAAGGAGAGTTTAGCTGTCGGTCTTTAGTGGAGTGCCTGACAGTTAACGGATGTTGGATCCCGTGACTAAAGAGATTAGTCAGTTATTCACGAACCGTTGGTGCTTCGAGCTACAGGTCCATGAGATCCTCTTGATAGCTCAATGGATTCAGTTGAGAATCAGTTCTTGATGTTGATTTGAAATGTTCAAATTGACAAGAGGTATTTTGATTACATATGATATAATCGGTATGATGTAAAAGATACATCTAGTGGAGGATTGATGTAAATGAGAATTACATTAAGTACCATGGAATAGAAAAAGAACTATGGTTTATATGTTTCATGAGATGAAATAATAAAGCTATAGATTATAAATATAGTATGATAAGTTGGTTATCATTTATGTTTATAATAATATTAATTATTGGATAATTAATTCTTTTTCTTTTAAATAACCAAAGTAGTGGGTGGTTATTGAATCATGGTAACTGTGAGTTTAAAAGGAAAATGGTTTTCCTATTTTTTAAAAAAAGATTGACAAAACGATTGAAAAAAGTTTTTGAGTTTTCTTTCCGCGCAAAAGAAACTCACGAAGTTGTCAAGTAATTTCAGATTTACTAAACGACGATTGGACGAGCTAAACGATTGTGCAATGGTGAGCTAAACGATCATGCAGTATTTACTAAATGATCGCATAGCTTTGCTAGACGATCGCTAGCCAAAGTAAACGATCGTGTAGAGTCTGAAGGCGATAGACCGAGCTAAACGATGAGTTAAATGATCACATAGATTTTGCTAGACGATCGCTTAGCTTTATCTAAACGATTGGGCATCGACCTATACGATAGGTCTCCGCCATCTTCCACTTGCCCCGTCGTGTACGCGATCGGTGTTTCCTCCGTTCATCTGCCTCATACCAAGTTTGAATAAAGCCCACCCTCTGGATTCTCACACCGAGAATACCAAGGTCGCTTTGTTGGTGGTGTCAGACTCAACTCGACACCATCGAGGTTTTCTGGAGGCCGTTCATGGTGCTGTGGAGGCCTTTCGTGTTGCTGAGGAGTTCATGACCGAGGTGATCATTGAGGACGAGCGCAAAGTGTTCGTGCTATGTTTGTTGCTGTGTTATGGTCGTGTAGATCGAGCGTTCGAAGTTGCTGTTGTTCGAGCGATCGTGCGCAACTGAGCATGGAGACGCTTCTGCCATTGTGCGCAGAGTTTGATCTCTTTATGCATTTATTGTTCATGTTGTAATTTCTGCATTTGAATTGTATAATTGCTTGTTAGAAGTCGACTATAAATGTATTGGTCATTCATGATTGTGATTTGGAATAGTCTTGTTCTACATTTGAAATCTTATTTCTATAAAGTATTTATTGCAATGTAAATGTACTGCAATGTAAATGTACTGTCTCTTTTGATGTGAATAAAGTGTTTATTCATAAAGATGGTGTTTTTATTTGCACAGCAAATCTGGAATTGAATTTATATATGCTAAGGCCATTAGCCATTAATTCCGTCCTTAATAACTAAATGTTCAGAACTGTCGTAACTCAATCAAAACGTCGAAGAATTTCTCCAAAAGAAAATGCCCAACTTTGGCATCTAAGTTTAGGGCACATCAATCTCAATAGGATTGAGAGATTGGTGAAGAATGGTCTTCTAAGTGAGTTAGAAGAAAATTCGACTTGTGGAAAAGAGTTATAACCACGTAGAAGGAGTCGACTATGAGGAGACTTGCTCGCCTGTTGCCATGTTAAAGTCGATCTGAATCCTCCTATCCATTACAGCTTATTATAATTATGAGATTCTGGCAATTGGACGTCAAGACGGCCTTTCTGAATGGAAATCTTAAAGAGATCATTTATATGGTGTAGCCTGAGGGATTCATAGCCTAAGGTCAAGAGTAAAAGGTTTGCAAACTGAATCGGTCTATTTGTGGATTGAAACAAGCGTCTCGATCTTGAAACATATGGTTTGATACTCAATCAAGTCGTATGGCTTGGACCAAAACATTGATGAATCTTGTGTCTACAAGAAGATCATCAACGCTTCAGTAGCCTTCTTAGTGTTGTATGTAGACGATATCCTACTCATTGGGAATGATGTAGGTCTACTGACTACAGTTTAGAACTGGCTAGTGACCCAATTCCAAATGAAAGATTTGGGAGAGGCTCAGTTTGTTTTAGGTATACAAATCTTTTGGGATTGTAAGAACAAAGTGCTAGCACTGTCTCGACATCATACATTGACAAGATGTTGCTCAAGTACTCAATGCAGGACTCCAGGAAGGGCCTACTGCCGTTCAGGCATGGAGTCACTTTGTCTAAGGAAATGTGTCCTAAGATGCCTCAAGAGGTTAAGGAGATGAAACAAATCAGTCTATCCCAGGCCATTTTTATGTTGCTGACCCGTTTACGAAGGCTCTCACGACTACAGTGTTTGAGGGTCACCTACGGAGCATGGGTCTATAGGATCGCCTGCAGCTAGACTAGGGCAAGTGGGAGATTTTCTTGTACTGGGCTTTTATGCCCTAGTTTATTATTTTGTACTAAGTTTTTTTTGTACACGCCACTTCACTTTAGGACAAGTGAGAGGGCGGTCCTTTGATTTGTACGGGTGCAATGGCCAGGTCGCCGGTTCAAACCTACCATTTTGGAGATTCGTCTGATTTGGGAGCTGGGAACTCAACTACACAAGATAGATTTCACTTCTTCCCCGAGGTAGGGGTAAGTAGATAGATGGCTCCCTTAAGGACTGATTCCGGGGCTTGAATGATGTGGCGCCACACATCTTCTCTTGGCCCGAGAGGTGTTCACACATAGTTGGTTTATGTTGTATTGTTCATTAGAGGAATCAGTGGTACTTAAGGAGTGAGATGTAACTACAGAGGCAAAACAGTAATTTGGCCAAGCTATATTTACGAGCATCTATGAAGGTTCATCGTACTCATGATTGGTTATATCTGATGAACACAGAAATATATCTGTGGTAAGAAGAGTTCAACGGATGGTGGATCTCGTGGCTAAAGAGTTTAGTCAACTATTCACGTACCGTCAGAGCTTCGAGCCACAGGTCTATTAAGTCCCCTAGGTAGCTTGGATAAAGTCAAGAACCAGTATTTGGGTTAATTTGAAATGTTCAAATTGACAAGAGGAAGTTCAATTATATATGATATAATTGGACTGGTTAATTATATATGATATAATTGGCTAAATATATGAGATACATTATTTTGGATGAAATTAGATATAAATATGATTTATATCAAGTAGAGAAGAAAATACTATAGTAGATATGTGATATCAAACTATAGGTTATAAATATAATATGATTATATTTATTAATTAATTAATTGATTGATTATATGATAATTAATCCTTTTTCCACGTTCGGACGTGGTTAGTGGGCAACGTTGGTTATGGTAACCGATGGGTTAAAATGAAAAAGGTTTTCATTTTTGAATCATTCATTTGATCACCGGTCGATCGCCCAACAGAATTGTGAAGTGCGCGTTGGTGAAAGAAAACGATCGCTCGAGAGCCTATACAATAGCGTTCTCCACCTAAACGATCGTATACCTCACGCATAAACAATTGCACACTATCGCCTAGACAATCGGGTAGCTTCTCTAAATGATCGTATAATGTGCCGATTTAGCTACACGATCGTATACCTTTTCCTCAATGATCGTTCAGCAAATCCTACTCGATCGTGTAGCTCCTCTATGCGATAAGCACTTCTACTATACGATAGTGTTGTTTTCTCTCCCACTTGCTTATCGCCTACACGACTCGTTTCTCCTCCGTCCTCTACCAAATTCACCAAAGCCCACCCTTTGGGTTTTACCTCCGAGAATACCTGGGGCTCATTAGTGGTGGTGTCATCCCCGTTACGGCGTTCGTGTTCGCGTTGATCGTGCTATTGCAGTTGACATTCCCACCGGGCGTTGGTAGATCTATTGGAGGGTTCCGCTGCGTTGGAGTTCTAAAGTTTGAAGATAGTCTTCAACTGGTATGGAACTATATCCCATATGATTTTGTTTGTTCTTAGCATGCCGATAATTAGATTTATTTGCATAACTGTATGTGATGAATGTTTATTATTATATTTCAGTCACGGTAAGATCGAAGTAATCCGAACGCGCTAGGTATGAGATCCTTCAGTTTTGTTTTACAATGGGTATTTATTTAAAACCTAACGTAGGTCAATGTGTTTTTCTTTTCAGCAACTTGTTAGTATTTCCGTTTAAAGCTTTTAAAAATGACTGACTACTTACAGTGGAAAGAATCGTGTGAAATGAATTTCGTGGCAAATGACCTCCATCCCACAAATCTCCAAAAAAGGAGACAAGACAGTAAATATGATTTATTGGTCTAGGAAACATGTCTAGTAGAGAATGATGATTCTTCCTGGATCCTAGATTCAGGTATTACCAATCATGTCAGTTCCCCTTACCAAGCATTTAGTTCCTGGCAAACGTTGCCACAGGGAGAAATGACTCTTTGAGTCGGTACTGGTGAGGTTGTTTCAGCTGTTGCTGTAGGCAGGCTAAAGTTATTTGTTGATAAGAAATGTTATTTGTTACTGGATAATATTTTTATAGTTCCTCATATTAAGAGGAACTTAATCTCGGTTTCTTGTCCCATTGAATAAGGCTATACCATCTCCTTTTTTGAGAATAAATTGTTTATTTTCAAGAATGGAATGGAGATTGGTTATGGTTCAATGGAAAATAACTTATATGTACTAAGGTCGTTTTTCATAAAAGCCTTGTATAACACGAAATGTTCAGTACGGCGACAATAGTTAAAAGACCAAAGGTTTCTCAAAAGAAAATTCCCATCTTTGGCATCTTAGGTTAGGTCATATCAACCTCAATAGGATTGAGAAGTTAGTGAAAAGTGGACTTCTAAAGAGTTTAGAAGAAAACTCTTTGCCGGTATGTGAATCATGCCTCGAAGGCAAGATGACCAAATGACCTTTTACTGGAAAAGGTTACAGAGCCAAGGAAGCCTTGAAGCTTGTATATTCAGACCTCTGTGGTCTGATGAATGTTAGAGCTCGAGGTTGGTATGAATATTTCATCTATTTCATAGATGATTATTCAAGGTTAGGGTATCTCTTCCTAATGCAACATAAGTCTGAAGCCCTTGACAAGTTCAAGGAGTGTAAGGCTCCAGTTGAAAACTTGTTAGGTAAGAAGATAAAAACACTATGATCTGATCGTGGTGGAGAGTATATGGACCTCCAGTTCCAGAACTATATGATAGAACATGGGATTATGTCCCAACTTCTGGCCCCTGGTACACCTCAGCAGAATGGTGTATCAGAAAGGAGAAATAGAACCTTGTTGAACATGGTTTGATCTATGATGAGTTATGCTCATCTTCCAGACTCATTTTTGGGGTTATGTAGTGCAGACTGCATGTTATATCCTGAACAACGTTCCCTCGAAAAGTGTTTCTGAAATACCTTTTGAGTTTTGGAAAGGCTGTAAAGGTAGTTTACGCCACTTCAGGATTTGGGGTTGTCCGGTACATGTGCTAGCGACTAACCCGAAGAAGCTGAAACCACATTCGAAGGTTTTCTCTTTGTGGGCTACCCCAAGGAAACGAGAGGACGATACTTCTATGATCCAAGTGAGAATAAAGTGTTTGTTTCCACTAATGCTATCTTCTTGGAAGAATACCACATGAGGGATCATAAGCCACAAAGTAAGCTCGTTTTACATGAGATCTCAAGTGAGACTGAGACTACTGAGGGTTCAACAAGAGTTGTTGAGGTCAAGACGTCTAGTAAGCCAGCTCAAGAGTTGAGACTACCTCGACGTAGTGGGAGAGTTATGAACCCACCGGATCGCTACATGGGTTTGACTAAAGCCCAAAACGTCATTACGAATGATAAAGTTGAGGATCCGTTGTCTTTTAAGAAAGCAATGGAGGATGTTGACAAAGATGAGTGGGTTAAGGCCATGAACTAGGATATGGAGTCTATGTACTTCAATAACGTCTGGGAGCTTGTTGATTCACTTGATGGGGTTAGACCTATTGGGTGTAAGTGGATCTATAAGCGAAAAAAGGTGTAGATGGAAAGGTGCAAATCTTTAAGGCTAGACTCGTGGCAAAGGGTTATACCCAGGTTGAGGGAGTTGACTATGAGGAAACTTTCTCTCTTGTTGTCATGCTAAAGTCTGTCCGGATTCTCCTGTCCATGGCCACATTTTATGATTATGAAATATGGCAAATGGACGTCAAGATTGCCTTTCTGAATGGTAATCTTGAGGAGACCATCTATATGACTCAACCACAGGGGTTCGTAGTTCTAGATCGAGAGAAAAGAGTTTACAAGCTTAATAGATCCATTTATGGGCTGAAACAAGCATCTAGATCTTGGAACATCAGATTTGACACTGTTGTCAAGTCGTTTGGCTTTGACTAGAACGTTGATGAGCCTTGTGTTTACAAGAAGATCATCAACAGCTCAGTAGCTTTCCTGGTATTGTATGTGGATGATATCCTACTCGTTGGGAATGATGTAGGGTATTTGACTGACATTAAGAATTAGCTAGCTACCTAGTTCCAAATGAAAGATTTGGGTGAGGCACAGTATGTTCTCGGGATCCAGATTATTCGGGATCGCAAGAAGAAACGGTTAGCCCTGTCTTAGGCATCGTACATTGATCAAATGTTGATCAGGTACAGGATGCAAGATTCCAAGAGGGGTTTATTACCCTTCAGGCATGGAATCATTCTGTCTAAGGATCAATGTCCTAAGACAGCTCAAGAAGTTTGTTGTATGCAATGTTGAATCATTCTCCCTATGCTTCTGCTGTAGGAAGCTTGTTGTATGCAATGTTGTGTACCAGACCTGACATTTTCTATGCAGTAGGGATTGTCAGCCGGTATCAGTCCAATCCAGGATTTGATCACTGGACGGTGGTCAAGACAATCCTCAAGTATCTTTGGAGAACGAGGGTCTACCTACTTGTGTATGGAGCTACGAATTTGATCCTTACAGGATACAACGTTGTTGATCCCTTTACAACGACCCTCACGGCTAAAGTGTTCGAGGGTCACCTGGAGATTCTGGGTCTGCGGGACTTGTGGCATCTTGTCTAGGGCAAGTAGGAGATGATACTGGGGTATGCCCTAGTTTATTGTATATTGTAAATGTTTATATTGTATTGTACATTAGTCTCCCGAGTCATTAGGATAAGTGGAAGATTGTTGAGATTGGTGTCCTAATTCTTCTGGAGTCTCGTTGTTTTGTAAAGATATACATTGTTCAATAAATAAAATAAGTGTTATTTAATTATGGCATTTACTCATATCCAATAAACAAAGCTCCTTGGTTATCTTATGTGAACTTAAGCATGTATATGTGATATATAAGTGGATCATGCCTTAGATGATAACCTAAATAGGTATGTAGTATAAGGATTAAGGTGGGATACCTGATCTTAGTGACACTACAGATACGGCCCGCTTTGTAGAGGTTTGCAAGTGTTGTAAACTACTACAGATGGTAGATCCTGAGCATTCCTGTGGAGACGTGTGAGCGGGGGTGTCCTACACAAAGAGTTTGTATAAGACCTGGACCACGAGATGACTAGACTCTGTATATAACACCGTTGATACTAGAGACTTGCATCTTACCTAAACGACCATAGGTGACACGACTTCAATCCTGAGTGTTTTGAGAACTCCTGCCTTTGAGGGCGGTCCTTTGATTAGTATGGGTGAGAGTGGCCAGATTGCCAACTCAACATGCCTACCTTTTTGGAGACTTGTCTGATCTGGGAGCTGGGAACTCAATCCACAAGATGGAATTCACTTCTTTCCCGAAGCAGGGATAAGTAGAGAGATTGCTCCCTTAAGGGCTGATTCCGAGGTTTGAATATAGTAGCCACAGCTTCTCTTTGGAAGAGAAGATTCAGTCATTCACTTCTTTCCCGAAGCAGGGATAAGTAGAGAGATTGCTCCCTTAAGGGCTGATTCCGAGGTTTGAATATAGTAGCCACGACTTCTCTTTGGAAGAGAAGATTCAGTCATTCACTTCTTTCCCGAAGCAGGGATAAGTAGAGAGATTGCTCCCTTAAAGGCTGATTCCGAGGTTTGAATATAGTGGCCACAGCTTCTCTTTGGAAGAGAAGATTCAATCATAGTAGGACTATGACTTATGTTCATTAGAGAGATCAATGGTACTTAAGGAGACAGATGTAACTATAGGGGCATAACGGTTATTGGCCCAGTTGTACTTACGAGCGATCTGTGAAGGGTTGTCGCACTACTCATTGGTTAAGATGGACACATAATATATCCGTGGTAAGGAGAGTTCAGCTGTCGATTTTTAGTGGAGTGCCTGGAAGTTAGCAGATGGTGGATCCCGTGACTAAAAAGTTTAGTCAGTTATTCACGTACCGTTGGTGCTTCGAGCTATAGGTCCATGAGGTCCCCTTGGTAGCTCAATGGATTCAGTTGAGAATCAGTTCTTGGTGTTGATTTGAAATGTTCAAATTGAAAAGAGGTATTTTGATTATATATGATCTAATCAGTATGATGTACACGATACATCTAGTGGAGGATTGATGTAAATAAAATTTACATTAAGTACCATGGAATAGAAAAAGAACTATGGTTTAATGTTTCATGAGATGAAATATTAAAACTATTGGTTATAAATATAGTATGATAAGTTGATTATCATTTATGTTTATAATAATATTAATTATTGGATAATTAATTCTTTTTCTTTTAAATAACCAAAGTAGTGGGTGGTTATTGAATCATGGTAATCGTGAGTTTGAAAGGAAAATGGTTTTCCTATTTTAAAATGAAGTTTGACAAAATGATTGGAAAACGTTTTTGAGTTTTCTCTCCGCGCAAAGAAACTCACGATGTCGTCAAGTGAATTCAGATTTACTAAACACGATTGGGCGAGCTAAACGATCGTGCAATGGCGAGCTAAACGATCGTGCAGTATTTACTAAACGATCACATAGCTTTGCTAGACGATCGCTGGCCCAAAGTAAACGATCGTGTAGAGTCTATGGGCGACAGACCGAGCTAAATTTGAGCTAAACGATCACATAACTTTTGCTAGACGATTTCTTAGCTTTATCTAAACAATTGGGCATTGACCTATACGAAAGGTCTCCGCCATCTCCCACTTGCTCAGTCGTGTATGCGATCGGTGTTTCCTCCGTTCGTCTGTCTCATACCAAGTCCGAACAGAGTCCACCCTCTGGATTCTCACACCGAGAATACCAAGGTCGTCTTGTTGGTGGTGTCAGACTCAACTTGACAACGTCGAGGTTTTCTGGAGGTCGTTTAGGGTGCTGTAGAGGTCATTCGTGTTGCTGAGGAGTTCGTGACTGAGGCAATCGTTGAGGATGATCGTGAAGTGTTCGTACTTTGTTCGTTGCTGTGTTGCGGTCATGTAGATCGAGCATTCGAAGTTGCTGTTGTTCGAGCGGTCGTGCGCAACGGAGCGTGGAGATGCTTCTGCCATTGTGCGTAGAGTTTGATCTCTTTATGCATTTGTTGTTCATGTTGTAATTTCTACATTTGAATTGTATAACCGCTTGTTAGAAGTCGATTGTAAATGTATTTTTCATTCATGATTGTGATTTGGAATAGTCTTGTTTCGCTGCTCATGGAAATCTCATATTCGATTTCCTTCAACCATTTTATTACCTCACACCGCTCATGCATGCTCATAAAATCGGTTAACAATGCTCAATAATTCAACTAAAATCCCCAGGTATGAGGTGTTTTGTAAACCATCAACTTAAGTACCTCCAACCTTAGACAGGATAGATCGATTGAGTTTGTAACCGTGTTTTATAAGATAACAACCTATTTTAACTATTAAAACAAGTTGTTATTAAACCTAAGTGAGCATCCATCTTATCTTTGTTATAGATTTTAAATGTCTAACCTATTTTATAACTCTTATAAAAATATAGACATACTATAACATAAACTTAAGCATTCCACACATTAATATAACAATTATATTAATCTTTGAATCGAATTAATCAATATTCGTTAACCATCGAGACATATCACTATAGCTCAATGGTTGTACTCTTCTCACTGTAGATATATTTTTGTCCACTTGATTCAACCATAATCAGAAGTCGATCTCACAGGTCATTTGTATTTACAGCTAGGTCATCTTACTTCTTAAGCTCCCACTGATCCTCTATTGAAAAATTGGTTTATAGTCCAACTAATAAACCATGCCCCTTTCAGTCATGAGAGAGCCAGACACCTTTGTTCAAGATCGAGAATCAGTACTCAAGGGAACAACCTATCTGCTAACCCTAAAACGGGTAGGAGTGAGTTCCATCTTGCAAGACTATGTCCTCAACTGTCTATTTGGTCTTATCTTCAAAATGGGAGGCTTGTTGAGCAGTGCTGTTGAACTACTCTCACCTATGCAAATTAAAAGATAATCCTGAATAAATAGGAGTTCATAGTTAGCTCAGGATTAAGATCGAGTTACCTTAGGTCATCGAATTGAAATAGTCAGTTTTAATAATAAACGGACGTTATTATCATGGTCCGGTCTTATGAGAAAACTCCTTTTCATAGGATGCCTCCATTATGTCTCCATATGAACGATTTCGGGATCACTTCATTTGTATCAGTATACAAAGTAGGCGCATCCATAGTGTCCCCAAGACCTTTTTGGCTATATACTATAACTTGATCCTCTTTTATGTCTCTACATAAAATTAAAGTATTCATACTACAACCATGAATTCGTTTGTTGGATTTACGTAATGCAATTTCAATAACACTTTTATTGAATAAATGCTTCAACAATACTTTTATTGATAAATAGAATATGTTTACATAATTATGAACTACGAGTTTTAGAACATTCCCAACAATCTCTCACTTGGACTAGAACTCCAGTGGGTTACTAATATATACAAATATATAATGTTGAGAAAAGAAAAAATGCAATAAACTAGGGCATCTATATACCCTTGACAAACTTCTCATCTTAACTTCATCGCACAACCTTGCGGTCACTTTAGCCTTTTCCTTTCAACGCATACTTCTACTCATTAGCTTATCCTCTGAGCAACACCTTCAACGCATGATCTTTTGCCGCATCATTTGTTAGCTTAGCCTCCATATTGACATACAAGGTTGGATGCATAATTCTTTCATATTGTTGCATTGTACTTAGCAATAACGTCCCCTTATTAGACCTTTGGCCATATAGTTCAACGGAACTGGCCGCGTGGTGCCTCATAGCTCCAATAAATGAAACCCTCCACTTTCTCTAAGTGTTAACTTGTTTTCACTTCACCTGAGGGCTCAACATTCCACACTTAGGATATTTTCTTGCTCTTTTTCCGATTTTCCATTGTGAAACTTCCTAAACACTCTATGCGTCAACTGTGTTTACATCATAAACTCATATACTCGTAACACTAAGACAATTTTCCTTCCCTTAACATTTCAGGCGCATCATTCAATTAATATACTTAGCTTATTTTTCATAAATTTTAATACATACCTTAAACACATAATTAAGAGAACTTAAACCTAATTAACTAGTAAAACAAGTTCAGAGGTTTATAGTTCAAGCCCCAAAATCAGTTCTTAACGGAGCAATTTCTTTACTTACACTAACAGTAGGAAATGAGTAAATTGCTTTTTGTGTAGCTGCGTTCTCAGCTCTCCAATCAGACAAAACCTCAAAGTGTAGGCATATTAAGTTAACGAATTTGGCCACTCTCACCCATATAAATTAAAGGACCGCCTTCATAGGCAGAAGTTCACAACTCACTCAGGATTTAAGACTTACCTATGGTCATCCTGGTAAAATGTAAGTCTCTACTAGCAACGGTGTTATAAAGACAAACTATCCATTTTGTGGTTTGGTCTTATATAAAATCTTTGTATAGGATACCCTTACTCACTTGTCTTCACATGAATGATCAAGATTAAATTATTTGTAGCACTACAACAATTGGAACAACTACAAAACAGATTGTATCAGTAGTATCACTAGGATAAGGTATCCAGCCTTATTTATCTAGTACAATTCATTCAGGTTATCACTTAAACATGATCCGCATGTATGTCTCCACATACATGTAACTTTGAATCTTAGTTTATTGGTTTTTGGGTTAATGCAACTAAATTTCGAATTAAAAAAAAAACTCTTATTTTATTAGATAAATAAAATATTTGTACAAATACAATTATAAACTACAAGACAACAAAATTTAGGGCATCAATCCCAACAATAAGAACAGAGTGTTGCTTAACTTCTTGAGCAACAAGGGCGAATGCTTTATTACTCAATGGTTCAGGCTCCATCAATAAGAGTTGAGTACAAACCTGATCAAAAGAATCATCCAATCTCATAAGGAAGCACATCACATATTCAGTCTAATAAAATTCAGTTAAGATTTTTACTCCTTCATAAATGCACTTGCCGCAGGTGCATAAGGGACGATAAGAGGCCAATACATACCAAAGGTCTTTAACCGAGTTAAATAAGCAATCACGAAATATTTATTTTGTGTTAAGTTGGACAGATCTCAATGTAATTGAAAAATCCGTGGTCATTTCTTCCTCTGGTAACATTCTTCAAGTTCCTCCTAAATGTCTTTGCCATTGTTAAAATATTGCAAATATTTCCTTAGAATCGAATTAAGAATCCACGCTAGAACAACATGATTACAGATGATCCAAGAATGATATTGGGAGGAATGACGATCTGGTTTGGAAATAGTTCCATCAACGAAGCCAATTTTGTTCTTCATCGTTAGAGCAATAATAATTGATTGACTCCATGAAACATAGTTGTTTTCAATGAGTAGATCTGAAACCAAAAAAAGACTGGTGTTGTCTGTGTGATGAAGGTAGTAGTAAAAGCTTATAAAATCAGTCCAAATCATTCTAAACCAAGTTTAGACATTTCAAAGACATGTGTTTGCTCATTTTATCTAATTTAGGGCATCCCGAGGTCAAAATATCACATAAAGTTCTACTTTTACTAAAGAAAAGTACCAAAATATATAGTAAAAATATGCACTTTTTTACATCAATCACTAGGTCGATCTATAAATACATCATGATAGCTTTGGAAAAAAGTAAGTCCATTTCAATGCTTATAATCTTTGTTTGTTATGCAGATACTCTCTCTAACTTAACCATTGGAGCTGCATGGCAAGCACCATACCAGTTACAGATCTTTCAATCAGGCCACGTTCTTCCCTGAATCACAAATTTACCATTGTTATCACCTGAAGGTTAGGTGTATTTTTCCTTGTCTGAATTTTGGCATCAACAGTTAGTGTCGTCTGTGTAGAAGAAAAAAAATATTATACACATAATCTTCCACCAAATTGCCAAATGATAAGCAGAAGAATGAGAATGCCAATTGAAGCAGAGATGACTTCGATCAGGATCGTCACCCATAAATAATATGGGATGAAGTGTCTCCTCGACCTTAGCCACATAAAGGTCATCTTGAGATGATTAATGAAGCCTGGGAAAAGAGAATGGGTGAATCAAATCCCCATAACCCAAAAAAAAAACAAAAGAATCAGAGGTTTTGAAGCCACAGATTGAAGCAACAAGCAAGGAAGAAGGTAACAGAAGCAAATGAAGCAACCTTTGGATTTTTAAGAAAGGGGAGATGCCAAATTAAAAGGGGTCCACAATTTCATATGGAAGGAACTTCCAGTCCCCTAACAAAGGGGAAGAGGTCGTTCCTTGAATTTTTATGGAAGTGGAGCCTCTATTGAAAGGGGCCCACAATTTCGTAAAAGGAAGAAAGAACAATCAGTCCCCCAACCAAGGAGAAAAAGCCTAGGTCAACCAAGGAAGACACCCAATAAAAGCACTGGAGTCCATTCCTCTCACATAGTAGGATAGTAGGGTAAACACTGAAACTAGAATGAGAGCAAACTAAAAGGAGAGTCTAAACATATTTCTTAAGAGAAACATAAATATATTTGCTTGGTCACATGAGGGTATGTCTAGGATTGATCCTAGCGTACTAGTACATCATCTTTAGTGTAGATAGAGATGTCAAACCAGTAAAGCCAAAGTTGCGTAGATTTAATCAAGAGTAAAACAAGATCATAGCAAGCTCGATAGATAATTTTCTAAAGACAAAATTCATTAGAGAGATCCATTGCCCCCAATGGTTATCTAATGTTGTATTGGTAAAGAAGACAAATGGTAAGTGGTGAATGTGCATAAATTCTACTGATCTTAATAAAGCTCCCGAAGGACAATTTTCTTCTTCCCATAATCGATCAGTTAATAGATGCAACAGTTGACTACGAGATGTTGAGTTTCATAGACATATATTCAGGGTACAACCAAATTATACTGTAAAAATGTGACCTAGATAAGACTTCATTCATTACAAGTAAAGGTCTATATTGTTATACAATCATACCACTTGGGCTTATGAATGGATGAGCTATATATCGAAGGATGGTAAATTATATGTTTGCACCTCTTCTTGGAAAGAATATGGAAATGTACATAGACAATATGTTGGTGAGAAGCATCAAAACTACTGAATATGAGGTCGATCTCAAGGAAGCATTTCAGACCCTTCTCAAATACAAGATGGAGTTAAATCCTATCATGTGTACTTTGGAAGTAACATCAAGAAAGTTCCTGGGCTTTATGGTTCACTAGAGAGGAATAAAAGCTAATCCTAACAAAATTCAAACAATCTTAGGTATGTCCACTCAAACTAATCTCAAACAACTTTAAAGAATCAATGGCAAAATAGTGGCACTGAGTAACTGTAAGATGTTTACCCTTTTCTAAGATTTTCAAAAAGGGATCCCAACTTGAATAGATAGAAGAATGTGACAAATCTTTTTCAAAGTTAAAAACATATTTAATCTATGTATAATTTCACTCCTTACCAAACCTCCTAGGAGACTATCTATTACTCTATTTAGCAGCGTCTGATATTACCTTGAGCTCTTCCCTAGTAAAGGAAGAAAATTTCCATCAACATCAAGTTTACTATATAAGTAAGGCAATGATGGGGGTTGAAATTAGATATCCACGAGTTGAAAAGCTCATGCTTGCCCTAATCATCTCAATGAGGCTACACCCTTATTTTCAAGCACATAGAATTATAGTTTTGACTGACAAAGTACTACAAAAACTTGAGGCATCAGGATGACTAAAAAATGGGCAATAAAGTTGAGTAAGCATGATATTCAAGCCAAGGACATCGATAAAGGGATAGGTAGTGATTGATTTCTTAGTAGAGTTGACCCGAAACCAATACCAAGGCCGAGATTGACCAAGAGAGAACCAGAATTGAAGTTTATTCAATACATTCAACAGATTTACACCACTGGTATATCCATTCCGTTGATGGCTTTTCCAACATGAAAGGGTGTGACATAGAGATTTTGCTAATATCTCATGTTCAGAAGTAATACGAGCACCACCCTCACGGTCAACTTTCAAGCATCAAATATAAGGCAGAATATGAACCACTAATTGCAGAACTAAAATTTTCTAGAGAAATAGATATTTCTAACCTTCCAATCATGAGTGACTCACACCTAAACGTGAAGTAGATAAAAACAAAATACCATGCTAAGAAATAGAGAATGGCATTGATAACACCCAAACTGTGTTATTTTTGTCAGCTTAACTCAAGATTGTTGTGGTATTTAATATGTTTAATTGACTATTTTATAGGTATCGAGCAATTAGAAGATAGAAGTGAAGGGACCGAATTCCACAACGGAAGTGAGTGATCGCTTTGCTTTCACTTTTGTTTTGAAAATCATAACACAGAAAGAAGAAAATACAGTAAACAAGATTTACAACATTAACAAGTTAAGCAAAATTATAGGAAAAGAAGAAAGAAATCACCTTTAAAGATTGTCTTCAAGAATTCCAGTAACTTTTTATTCCTCAATGAACCGATCTTCCACGAATAGTATTATGACACCATCAGGTCTTTCCTATTATTCTCTTGGCAAGGATCAATTTGTGGGAACCACCTTCTGAAATAGATCAAAGGGAATTGAATTTTGGAGAGTTTTCACAAAATACTCACTTCTCTATTAAATTCGTTAAGACAGGCGAAGGAGATGAGGAGGAGTTTTTCTCTATAATAACCAACAACACAAGAAAAAACTTCCCCTCTCAAAAAACACCCAATTCACATTTTCTTCATTTAAATTAAATTAAACTAATTTAATTAATTATTAATTAAAATAATTAATAACTAACTTTAATTAATTAATAATTAATTTACAAAATTAAATATCTGATATTTAGTTTACATATTTGAATTTTATTCAAATATATATCTCCCTCATAATCTATATTTTTTTTTAATATGAATCTCATTCATATTAATTTTAAAGCTATAGTTTCAATATGAATCTAATTCATATTAATTATTATTTGAATCTTATTCAAATACAATAAACTTCTTTTATTATAAAGTTTAATTTTGAATCTTATCCATAACTTTATATTATAATATATCTATATACATTATATTAATTGTATCATATATAATTAATGAATATCCCCTTAATAAATTTGAACATTTCAAATTCTTTCAAAACTAATGGTTCATGTTTACCCATTATGAGCTAGCAGGGAACCTAATGAACCTATAGATTAGAAGCTTCAATGATCTAAAATTAATTAATTAAACTCTTTAATTATGTTAATTAACATTCATCAATTGTGGGTCACTCTACTAAAGACCTACAGTTGCACTCTTCGCACTGTAGAATATTTTGCATCCTTGGAATTAACCATTACAAGTAAGTCCATACTTCACAGGTTGTTCATAATTACAGTTGGGCCAAATCATCATTTTACCCCTGTAATTACCTCTTACTCCCTAAGTACCACTAATTCTTCTAATGAACAATCTGTTTATGATTCTACAATAAACCAAGTCCCTCCCAGGCTAATGAGAGGGCAGGTGCCCTTTATTCAAAACCGAGAATTAACACATAAATAAACTGCTCATCTACTTACTTTAGAGGCGAGAAGGAGTGAATTCCATCTTGTATAGTTATTTTTCAACTCCTTGCTTGGACAAGTCCTCAAAATGGTAGGCTTATTAAGTCGGCAAGTCGGGCCACTCTCACCTACACAAATCAAAAGGTTGCCCTCACAGAAAAGAGTTCATAACTCACTAAGGATTGGGATAGAGTTATATATGGTCATCATATGAAATAATAAGCTTTTTAGTCAACAGTATCACAAAGAAAGATTAAATATTTCAGGGTTCGGTCTTATACAATCTTATTGGATGTGATACCTCTACTCACATGTGATAGCACCATAAAAGTGCTATTCTTCCTTGCATAAGTCAGGCTCGTTCGTGGATTTAACATGTTTATTATGCTATTTGATAGATAATTGGGCAAATAAGAGATAATACAGACCATCAAAGTAGAAACGGGACGGAAACGAGTCAAAATGAAGCTCTAGAGCATCAAACATGAAAACGGGAAGGAAAATGACCGAATAATGTGTTAAATATGTTATTTTATAGGTATCAAGTACTTTAGAGGTAGAACCGAGCATTAGGGAGCTAACAAAGTTGAAAAGAACCAAATCGGAGCTCGAATGAAGCAACTAGGTCAAAAGGAAGAAAAGACGTGTGAAATTGTGAAACTGCCACTGGGTAGAGAGCAAAGTTGCGCTCACAGGAAGAGTCATGCCTGAACGAGAGCGCCGTCAAGAGCACGGCTGTACTCTATACTGGCACTATGATAAGAGCGCCACTGCGCTCTCCACCAGTGCAGTGACACTCGACCACTTTTATATAAGCATTTTTCCCAATTTTTTTGCCATTCTCTTCGAGTTTTCAGCCCTCAATCTGATTTCTCCTCTCTTCTTCACCTTTCCTCCATAATTCTTCATTCTTAGAAAAATTTTATGATTGTAAAGCTTATCTTAGACCTATTTCATGGCTAAGGTAAGTAGTTTGCTTAGGTCTAGGTGAAACCCATGGATCTATTGTGAGTGCTTTTTGTGGTTCTTGAATGAGTTTAAATTTCTATGCTTAGATTTATGATTGGATTGATCACCCATCATACCTTTTTTCTAAGGCTAGAGACGAATGTATCGTTGTGTATGAATCTCATTAGGGCAAAAATTCCAAAGCATGCTTGGTTGAATTTCTAAATTGACTAGAGAAATAATTTTTGTGGCGTTGCATTTTATTCAAGAACGCAATCGATTAGTATCTAGGATTTTCCATTTATTAATCGTCTTAGTAAGAACCCGCTAAACTTCTATAGACTAATTGAAAGGTAGAAAGGATGGATGTAAGGTTTTATAAGCACTTGAACCCAATTAATAGAGCATTTGTTTTAGTTAAGTGATCAATAGTAATTAGGGCGCTTGCCATGGCTATCCGGGAAAGTTGACTAAGCACATTAAATCGAGAGAGATAATTCTTATTAATCCTATGATCAATCGAACATTGGGTGGATTCTAAGTCTTGAGCTGGACATTTCTTTAGTCTTTCTACACTTTTACTTTCTTGCACTTTAATTTTCCGCAATTTACATCCCTGCATTTTATTTTCCTGTCAAATTAAACCACGAAACCCCCCATTTTACTGCTTTCCCTGGCTGATTTAACTTAGAGAAGTTCTACATTAGGCTCCCTATGGTTTGGCTTCGAACTTGCTTCTTGTGCTACTCAGTAGTATAAGTAGTTGGTTTAATGAATTATAAATTTTATTTGTTTAGTGAGAGTTTATGGGCGACAACAAATCCGGCCTAACAAAATGGCGTCATTTTTAAGGAGCCAATCAATTTCTCTTTTTGTTAAATTTATCCATTAAACTTAAAAATCCCAAAAATATTTTTCTTTTCCTTTGTATCTACTTGTTTTATCATGGTAGATGATTATAGCATCTATTATACGTTTCTTCCGAAGCAAGCAGCTCAATGAGAATTTTTCGAATAAGAGTTAAGAGAAATTTGTGAGCTTAGAAATCAAGTATCTGAGCTTACCTCTCTTGTTCAAGATTTGTCTGTTAGGCGATTATAGGTTGTAAAGACATGCAGAGTATGTTCACTTCAAGGTCATCCATCTGAAGCATGTGCTCAGCTTTCACGTGGCCCTGTGCGCAATGTCTATCCCCCTTGGGAGTTGCCTAGCCCGATCTCGACATCATGTATGCTCTTTTTTCCCACTTAGGTAAGTCTTTAGAGGATCTGGTTAGGGAACTTTCTAACAACTCTTGTGAGTTTTCACAAGAAATCTCTAATAGGCGACAAGAGTTCGAGCTTCCAACAGGACAGTCTCTATTATGGATCCGAGAGAAAAACTGATCTTTAAAGTCTGAGTGACCTGGTTACTCAGATGGCTGAATCAGTTGAGATGAGAGATGAGTCCTTGTTGTAGCCATCCTCTAAGGCTACTGAGTTAAGTAAGAGTGAGGTACTGACATCGACCACTACGTTGAGCAGGTGATTCCTGAGACTTCAGGCTAAGGTTTGACATTGGACTCTTTAATATACGAACTTTCACAGGGCAGAGAGAGAAAAGTATTAATAGAGAGAATATTTTCTGAATACACAAACGGCGCCTCTAGGGTTAGCGAGACCCCCGTACTTGGTTGTTCGAAGCGCCAGCAAAAAAATTCAAGGCATTCCAACAAATCTCCGCCTTAACTTGAATTATTTCCCAAATAACAGATGTACTAGATGCAACGTAAACAACATTATCAAACATACCCAGACTTCTCCCTCATGCCTTAAAGTATCCCACAAAAGGAACCACTAACAATTCAAAACATTCAGCAAGTCCAAAATACATTGGAACTTGCCTTATGGAACCAGTTTGGTGAACATATCAGCAGGGTTATCAGTAGTACCAATTTTCAATACTTTAAATCTCTACTCACCTCTTAAGAAGTGATATCTTACATCGATGTGCTTAGTTCTCTCATGATGAACTTGATCCTTGTCTAGGCATATTGTACTCAAACTACCACAATATATACAATAGCTTGGTTATGATGCAAACCAAGATCACCAACTAACCCCCTCAGCCATATTCCATGGCTATCTGGGTAAGTTGACTAAGCACATTAAATCGAGAGAGATAATCCTTAGTAATCCTATGATCAATCAAATAATGGGTGGATGTTAAGTCCTGAGTGATGCGTTATTTTATGATATGGAATTGTGGATGATATGTGATGATGAAATTGCATTGAGCACTCAAGTTTTCTCAATAGAGTCCAAGTGTAAACCCTACTGAGTTTCTGGTAAGTCCAGGGTCAAACTTAGGGACTTGGGGAAACAGTATGTGGTGGTAATTTTTAGGAAAACTTTGTGGTAACCAAATAGATCAATAGTTGTTGAGGTTGTTGTTTGTGTTAATGAAAAAAAATAAACAAATGCGGTGGAGTTTGAAAAGAGTTGATAAAACGGAAGATACGATAAATATACGGTGAACGGGTTGAGAAAAGTTTCGGCTAACACTTCCTAGTATGCGTTCATGCTATGCGATCATGCAACATGCATACAATAGTAAACCACCTCTCGGTCCGAATGCCACGGCTTCTAAGGCTAGTACGCATACGATGTACGTGCAAAGATGTCTATAGGGTCTATACATAAGCCTCTAATTCTTGTCTATGCGATGATACACAAACAAGGCGACCACCCCGCAGGGGCAGAGAACCCATCGCTGTATCGGCTGTGCTACCGGAGGCTCTGGGGAAGTCAGAATAGGAGAGCACTCATCTTATCATCATTCTCATCTCTAGGATGCATGCGATGCAGGTTGGCAAACAGAGCTTATCTCTAAGTCCCTATCTCTTGTTTATGCAGTTCTAATCTTGCTCCTCGAGTCTAGATTCTAACCTAGCTCTCTCGAGTCTTAGGTTCTTTCTTTAGACTCTCTCTCGAGTAGCTCTAAAGGGATATTTGGCACAACATAACATAAGATAATCGCAAGCAATGAACTTCCTAGGTCATGTTAACTTAGTTCTTCTCAACCCATTCGACTAGTTTAGCTACTCATGTGTACTAAAAGAGTAAACAGATATAGAATGAGAACTTCTATTGTATAAATATAAAGATGAAGTACAAAACAACAATGCAAGAATAGAATAAAGAGCCTGGTAGCAATCTCTTGCTTCCTAGGCTTTTATATTGTCTTTCTACTCGTGTTCAAAAGATAATCTCGCTCTCGTGAAAGTCGGCCCGCTCTTCGCTTCTATGCCTCAGAGTTCTCTTTCGAGTTGCCCTGAGCGATCTCCGACGTCTCTACTCTTCTCTTGCTCCGGCTTAAAATAAAAAGGAAAACTATGGACAAAGACGTGTGATCCGAACTTATGAATTTTCGAACTCTTTTCTGAAGGATGCCTTTGGTATTTATAGAGCTTGGGGATGAAGGGCGGCTTCTCTCTTATGATTGCACAGATGGGATGGCTTTAATTCCCTGACTGATGCACTGAATATTTGTCACCAGAAAGCTGAATGTACTTGTTATCATTAGCGGCTGTCAACTTAATTCGGATTCGACCTTTATCAGCTTTCTGTCCCATCGTGATTAATTACGCCTTTCACCCAGTTGCACCCACCAAGTTGTGGCAATCCTTCTTGAGCAAATGTTTGCGAACACAATCACCGCAAAACCTTGCGGTAATGTTGTGCTCGACAAATGATTTCCTATGATCACAATTTCCGCCTTGTGTCAACGCATATTCTGCATAAAAACACAAAAAGCCATTGTTTCTATGCGATGAACGCATGCGACCGCAATGTAATAAACTTAATGCTTTTTGGACGCAATCTAACACATTCTATTAACGTAAACCAGTATTGTTTAAGAACTTAGCACTATGATAACGTGCATTTCTACCTGTTATCACTGAGCTAGGTGTTTCTTTATTTTTCCTACACTTTTACTTTCTTGCACTTTAATTTTTGGCAATACATTCTCGCATTTTATTTTCCTGTTAAACTAAACCACAAAACCCCCTCGTTTTTACTGCTTTCCATAGACTGATTTAACTTAGAGAAGTTCTATATTAGGCTCTTTGTAGTTCATCCCCGGAATTGCCGCTTGTGCTACTCAGTACTATAAGTAGTTAGTTCGGTGAATTATAAATTTTATTTGTTTAGTGAAGATTTGTGGGCAACAGCAAATCCAATCTAATAGCATGTCTCCGCACAAATGATATGGATCACATTTGTAAACACTTATAACATTTGTAACACTTATAAAGTAGATCGTATCCATAGTATTACCAAGATAAGACACTCAACCTTATCCATATACTATAGACCTTTTAAGTTATTAATTGAACATGATCCACTTGTGTGTCTCCTACATATTGTTCAAGTCTCATGAAATAACCTTGGATATTTTCCGTAATGGATAACTAACTAACTTTTGCATATTTAAAACAATCAATTATTAAATCAAATAACTAATCAACTACGAGACTTTAGGACATAAATCCCAACAAGAATCCAAATTTAGAGAGAAAATGGAGCCAAAATGGATCAATTTGGAGCATTAACAAAGTAACTAGGTCAAAAAGACATGGAAAGACCAAAACGCCCAGGAAGTAGGGGTGTTCATGGGTTGGGTTGGGTTGGGTTGAAAGACTTTTTAGCCCGAACCTAATTGTTCGGGTTGTAAATTTTTTCAACTAAAATAACCTTTATTAAAAAATGAACCAAACCCAACCCAACCATGAAATACTTGGGTTGGGTTGGTTCGGGTTAATCGGGTCATTTATTTAAAATTTTATTCTAAATAGAAGCAAAACGTAAATATTTAAAAATCTAATTTAATTATTTTCCCATATTAAATTAAGATTAATAACTCAATTTCAATTTATATAGTGAAAATTTTCTTTCTATAGTGCAAAGAAACGACTTTTAAGAGTTGTTGAATAATAAATTATTCAAAAAATATTGGAATTAAATAAAAGTAAAAATCGATATATGTATAAATAATTGTGTCATAAGTAATAAAAATATATATTTTAAAGTTAATAATAAATTTGGGTTGGTTCGGGTTTGCTTAGGTAATATTAGGTGAACCCATGAACCAACCCAACTCATAAAATTTTTATTTATTTGAACCCAACCCAACCTAAACCGCATGGATTGGGTTGGGTTGATCGATTTTTTTAGATCATTGAGTTTTTTGAACACCCGTACCATGAAGGGTGGCGTCAGAAGCTAAAGGTGCAAGTGGCTTGATTCGGCTCGTTTACCATACAAAATTAGAGTTGAACTGAAAATTTAATGGAAGAAATCTAAAAGATGGAAGCTAAAACCAATTTTGGATTTCAATTTATTGTATAAAATTGTGTGTTCATACTTTAGCTTTTATATTTAAAAGACAAACCAAAGTCATTAAAGAATTAAGAAACATGAATAGATTTAGATTTTATATTTAAGTTTCAATCTCAATTTTGAAAATTGTGGGAATTTTTTTGAAAATGAAATATAGAAAGAATATAACATATAAAGTATAGAATGAAAAAAAATGAATTCAATTTAAGTTTACGAAATTGTAAAATTGGGTTTGGGTTGTGAAGGAAGCAGGACAGAGATGAAAAGGAAAATTGAAGAAGATGAGTCAAAGTCATACCTGAATAGCTCAATGGTAGTTCACAGTTGTACAACACCACTCCAACACGTCAACAGGCCTGTTTTTTTCCTCTTCTTTGAATGGAACCACCATTTGACATTTGTACTTGTATAGAGTGTAGGTTGGGTTATGTTAGCAAAACGGAAATTGAAAAATAAAATTGATAATTGGTGTGCCTAGTGGGAAAACAGTCGATCCATTTTAATCGATTTCCAATCACTCCAAGCTGCAGCCAAACCAGAAACGAACCAACGACAGGTTCAGGTAGTTTCATCGATTGTCTCAGGTTTTGCTTACACCCCCCTACTAACAACAGTTTGGAATGGTGTCGCAGCGCCTTCGTGCGGCTTTAAATAGAAAGGATCATAATTGGGTCATAACTTTTGATTCTGATGGTAGTTTTAGGCAAATCACTACTCATTTTTTTTCCTTTTTCATTCATCTACGACATTAATTTTTAGCTTTTTGGTCTTCCTTTTGTAATCTTGACCATGGAAAGATCGTTGGACATGATTTACGGCTAATGTAAGTACTTTCTAGCTTGAGATTAAGACAAGTAAACAATAGAAATTTGAACACATCTTCATCTGAATCAGGTATGTCTCTTGAAGGTAAAACTCTAGCTAAAAATTATCTTAAATTTCAACAGGACATACACTAAATTCAGAAGGACACAATTCTATTCCAAAAGGAATCCCTCCAGCTTCACTAGGAAACCAAAGCAAGAAAGGTTGTCAACTCTAGCAAAATCCTAACGTCGCATGTCACTCGCACGCTCCATCCTAGTGAGTTAAAGGATAATCCCAATATAATTATTGAAGGAACCGGTCAAGGTTCAGAGCGGAAGCAAGGATTGGTCCCAAATTCCAATTTTATTACAAATTTACAGACTCATACAGAAACATTATGCATTTAATTTAATTTACAACATGCTAAATATGAAATTGAGAAAATAGAAAAAGAAATACTTGTTGGGCTTGATGTCCAAAATCTCGTAGGGTCATGTAGTTTGTAATTATATCGTACAAATATTTTATTTATTTAATAAAATATGAGATGTTTTATTTGACATTTAGTAGCATTAAACCCACAAACCAATAGATTAACATCCAAGGTTATCTTCTGTAGCTTAAACATGTATGTAGAGACACACAAATGGATCATGTTTAAGTGATAACCTAAATGGTTTATGGTAGATGGATAATGTTGGATATCTTATCCTGGTGACACTACAAGTACGACCTGCTTTGTAGATGTTACAATTGTTGTAAAGTGTTACAAATGATCTCATCCTAATCATTCATGTGGAGATATATGGGTGAGGATATTCTATACAAAGAAATTTGTATAAGACCGGACCACGAAATGACTAGTCTCATTATATAATGTCGTTCATAATAAAGACTTACATTTCACTAGGATGACCATAGGTGATATAGCCTGGATCCTGAATGAGTTGTGAAGTCTTGCCCATAAGAGCGGTCCTTTGATTTGTATGGATGAGAATGGTCAGATCGCCGACTCAATAAGCCTACCATTTTAGGGATTCGTTGGATTATAGAACTGGGAACACAGCTACACAAGACAAAATTCACTCCTTTCCCAATGTTGGAGTAAGTAGATAAATTGTTCTCTTAAGGGCTTATTATAAGGCTTGAACAATGTGGCGTCACATCCTCTCCTAGCCCGATAGGGGTTTAGTCATAGTTGGACTATGATTTATTGTTCATTAAAGGGATCAGTGGTACTTAAGAAGTTAGATGTAACTATAGAGGAAAAAAAGTAATTCTGGCCTAGCTGTACTTACGAACAATTTATGAAAGGTTATCACACTGTTCACTGGTTATATCCAATGGACACAAAAATATATCTGTAGTGCGAAGAGTGCAACTATCGGTCTTTAGTAGAGTGTCCAACAGTTAATCGATGTTGAATAATATAATTAATGGAGTTTAATTAATTATTCAAGTATCATTGGAACTTCAAACTTCAGGTCCATGAGGTCCTCTCTATAGCTCAACAGGGATTAAATGAGAATCAAATTTTGGATTAATTTGAATTATTCAAATTAATTGAGAGAATTAATTATATGTGATATAAATAATTTAATTTAATTATATATGATACATTATAATATAAAGTTTATTTGAGAGGAAATAAATATTTGAATATGATTCAAATATTAATTATATGAATTTGATTCATATAATTAAATTAAATATAAATGAGATTTATATTAAATTCTGAGAGAATTAAAACTATAGGTTACATTGTATGTGATACAATATTAAACAATAGGTTATATGTTATATATGATAATATATATATATATATATATATTAAAATTAATTTATTTTAATTTTGAATTTTGTTTAATGAGGGAAATAACTTCCGCTTATTCTCTCTCAACCCACGTTGTGTGAATGGGTGGTTGGGATGGTTTTCATCTTCTTCTTCATTTGACAGAGGAGATGAGACACAAAAAAAAGGTTCTGAGAAAAATTCTCAATCTCTCTTCTCCTCTCCCAATTCTCCTTTCATTCTCCAAAAATCACAGAGATCACAAACTCATGTGATTCTACTCCCAAAGAATAAGAAGGCTCTAATTGATTGTGTCCAAATTAGGGTTTCGAGTTCGTGGTCATTTTGATTTACATTTTTTATCGTGATTGTTCTAGATCGAAGAGGATTCACGTGAAGAAAAAGATCTTCAAGGGTAAGTCTCCTTATCTCTTTTCTTTTTTGTTATAATAAGCATGTTGTAAAATTTTATTTTTATGCATATTGTTTCCATAAAATTTACGTTCTATAAAAATTGGGATTTGGAACCGATCCCTACTTTCGCTAACTGGTTCCTTCAATACTACTTTCGCTCTGAATCTTAACTGGTTCCTTCAATACTAACCCTTAAAGAGCAATGTTCTTCACGTAATTCCTCATCTTGAAAAGGTCACGAACTCAAAACCCTAATTTGGCCATCGCCACGAAAAGCTTCCTCTGTATTTTATAAGATGAGAATCCAAGGAGTTGTGGGCTCTTGGTATTTTAGAAGAAAGGGATTGAGTTTGATTTTAGAGGAAGGAGAGTGAGAGGCTGAGAACTTATCTCAGAGTTTTTCTGTCAGTTTTCACACACAGAGAACTCTTTGTCAAACACAAGAGGAAGAAGAGAATAGTAACAACCCCTCTGCCCCACTCCCACAAAATGCATGTAGTAGAGAGAAAAATGGAGGGAGTTAATCCTTTTTCAAAAAATAAATTAATAAATTAAAAGAAAAATGATTTAATAAAACATTAATATATATTCATATGATAACCACTTTATCATATAATATATATTAAACTATATGTTATATTAACCTATAGTTTAATATTGTATCAAATACAATATAACCTATAATATTTATTCTCTCATTAATGCACCGTCTTTAATATAAATCTCATTTATACTAAATTTAATAATATGAATCCAATTCACATAATTAATGTTTAAATCATATTCAAATATTTATTTCCTCTCAAATAAACTTTATATTATAATGTATCAAATACATTATAGTAATTATATTATATATAATTAAATTAAATTGATTATATCACATATAATTAATTCCCTCAATTAATTTGAGCAATTCAAATAAATCCAAAATTGATTCTCATTTAATCCCTATTGAGTTACAGAGGGGGCCTTATGGACCTGTAGCTTGAAGCTATAATGGTACTTGAATAATTAATTAAATTATTCAACATTCATTAACTGTCGGGCACTCTACTAAAGACTGACAACTATACTCTTCACACTACAGATATATTTCTGTGTCCATTGGATATAACCAGTCAACAGTGCAATGACCCTTCACAAATTGCTCGTAAGTACAACTAAGCCAAAATTTTCGTTTTGCCCCTATAGTTACATCTAACTCCTTAAGTACCATGGATCCCTCTAATGAACAATAAGTCATAGTCCAACTATGACCAAAACCCCTCTTGACCGAAGAGAGGATGTGGCACCACATTGTTCAAGCCTCAGAATCGACCCTTAAGAAGCAATCTATCTACTTACCCCGACATCGGGGAAGGAGTGAATTCCATTGTGTAGCTGTGTTCCCAACTCCCCAATCAGACAAATCCCTAAAATGGTATGCTTATTGATTCGACAATCTAGCCACTCTCACCCATACAAATCAAAGGACCACCTTCATAGACAGGAGTTCACAACTCACTCATAATTCAGGTCATGTCATCTATGGCCATCCTAGTGAAATGTAAGTCTCTATTATGAATGGCGTTATATAATGAAACTAGTCATTCCGTGGTCTGATCTTATACAAACTCCTTTGTATAGAATACCCTCGCTCACATGTCTCCACATGAATGATCAGGATCAGATCATTTGTAGCACTTTACAAATTGTAACATCTACAAAGCGGGTCGTACTCGTAGTATCACTTGGATAAGATATCCAGCCTTATCCATCTACTCTAGACCATTTAGGTTATCACTTAAACATGATTCACCTGTATGTCTCTGCATACATGTTTAAGCTACAGAAGATGACCTTGAATGTTAATTTATTGATTTGTGGGTTTAGTGCTACTAAATGTCAAATAAAACATCTCATATTTTATTAAATAAATAAAATATTTGTACAATACAATTATAAACTACAAGATTTTACAAGATTTATGGCATCAACCCCAACAATTTCAAAATCCAATAAGGAATGGCTTATGTCAACTACACCTACAAATACAACATGATAGCTCTAAGAAAAAGGAAGTCCATTCTAATGCTCAAAATCTCTACTTGCTACACATATAAGTTTTTTGACTCAAGCATCAGAGTCATGTGACAAGCACCACACCAGTGTGTAGATCTTTCATTCTTGCAAGTCATGTTATTCCCTAAATTACAAAGTTATTGTTAATTTCATATGAAGTTCAGATGTGTTTTTTCCTACACGGATGTTGATATCAATAACACCTATGCATGAAAGAATATACCACTTCATCAGTAACCACTTCGACCTGAATAGTTATAATAAGGCAAAAGACATTGATTGTTCCTTCAAACATATCTCCATCATTAGATCTTGATGTTTCATTTTTATGGTCGAGATCACTCTCATATACACAAATATACACCACTTCACATGTAACCACTTTAGCTTGAATAATTATGATTGAAGGATAAGATAGAAATTATTGAAAGATATAAGGTCAAAATGGGAGGCAAAGATTCTCCCTTATAGTCCATTTTATATATAGTATAAATTTTTTTGTTTTTAAAAATTATTTTAACTATTTGGTTTTTGAAAATTGTGTTATTTATTATTTTCATAATTTATTCACAATGGTTTTCATATTTCTTAAAAAGAAAAAACATTTGAATTCTAACTTAAATTCTCAAAAAAAAAATGCATGTTTCTAAATTATTTTTTTTTAATTTTAAAAATGTGGTTTGAATTTTGAATATATTTTTAAAAATAGATAATAAATCAAAGAAATTAGTAAGTAGAAGTAATGCTCATTAAGTAGAAATCTTTAATAACAAAAATCCAAAAAGATTATAATCAAGTGGAGTCTAAGCTTAGAAGCACTTCTTCCACTCATAGGTAGAATTTAGAAGTAATGTTTATTTAGTTGTCTCCTTTATGAATATGTTCAAAATTTTGAGCCAAACATGGAAAATTATTTGAAATTATAGGCTTGTTTTTTCTACAACCTTTTTGTTAAAGATTTCATCGTAACTAAACACTTAAATTCTTGATCAAATTTTAAAAATAAAAGCATGTCTTCATTTTTTTTTTAATTATTTTTTAACTTTCAAAATCTGGCTTAATTTTTTAAAAATGACTCATAAAAAAAATAAAATAATCTAGAGATGAAAGTAATTATTATAAATTTAATTTAAAAAACTAAATAATTATCAAACAAGATCGTCGTCTTTAAAAATTTATTAGCAAAAGTTTTCAAGTATATCCGTAAAACTTGAATTTAGTGAAAGCTAAACAAATGGCAAAATTTGTGACATATATTCAAAATGATAAAATTGAAAATTTTAGGATGAAAATTGATACTCCAAGGTTGTCCATGAATTTATTGATGGGACAACAACATTTAAAATGAAAAAGAAAAAGAAAGAGTAGTTGTTAGGCTTTCCTACTCCCCATTTATGATTTTGAGTCGTTGTGAGGAAAATGTTTTTGGTACTTTATTAATGGAATTTATTATTTAGGTGAGTATCAAATCAAAGGGACGCACCACCACATTGCATGTATGAAATTATACCTAAATTTTTAAGAAATTCGATTGTCCAATCATAACATGACATGTATCATATACTTCTTATTTTTTATGAAATATTTTATTTTTTTATGTGAGTAATGGTGAATGATATATAAAGATACCTAATTTTTAATTTCATTATTTGTCCTTTGAACTATATAATTTATCACAATTACACTTTAAATTTTTAATTTAATCTGATAGCCTCTTATAATTTGTAGTTATTGCAATCTACACCCTATATTAATATTGATATCCATATATTTGTAAAATTATAATTTTCATATCATTATTTGACATCAATATTTTAATTTTTAACTCTAAATGTTCCTCAATAGTGATGTCAGAATTTATCAATTTACAATATTTAATTTTTTTTCATTTGCATCAAAACTAACCTCAACTTCATTTTTAATTGTAAACGTTGTTTAATTAGAAAATTTCAATTTGGACAAATTGCAAAAATTATCCCAGAAATATGATGGTAGTTGCAATTACACCCTCAAACTTCCAATTATGAATATTAAGCCCCTAAACTTCCATAAGTGTTAAAATTGGACTCTCAAATTTATCATAATGGTAGAAATTGAACCCACAAATGACAAGAATTGAACTCTTAAACTTGTACAAAGGTTACAATTTATACAATTATGTAAATTTGAAAGTTCAATTTGACCCAAATTTAATATTTGACATCAAATTAAGACCCTAAACTTTCATGGGTGGTTTTTGTAATTTGCCTAATCAATTTTAATTTCATTATAGTTCAATTCATTTTGTTAATTTTCTTTCTAAACTTTAATTCCCATCGAATGTCACAGTAATAAGAAAATTTAATTAGTAACGATTTAGTTTTTGTATTTTACAATTTGTAACGATTTAGTCTCTATTGTAAAAAAAAATCATCAAAAATAAATATCAATTTTTATTTTATGAAACGACTAAATCTTTATAGTTTAAAAATAAATTTGAATTTCTGATCATTTTATCAATATACACATGTAAAATTATTTCATTAAATCATACTAATATTTTTATGATAGGAATTAAGTCATTATAAATTGTAAAGTTAGGGACTAAATTGTTA
>NC_143487.1:26668718-26692718 GCF_027475165.1 Benincasa hispida
AATATGCAAAATCGTGTCCAAAAGCATTAAGTTGAGAACATTGCGATCGCATGCGCCCATCGCATTAAAGTAGCTAAATTACGTATTTTGTGTAGGAAAATGCATTGGCATAAAGCAAATTAGAAGATTGTGATCGCAAAGCTATGCGATCGTATGCGCTCGCGAATATCTGCTCAAGAAGGTGGTCGCATAAAGACGACGCATCAAGGTGAAAGCTTAATAAATCATGATGGGATAGAAAGCTGATGACGGTTGAATCTGAATTTAGTTGACAAGCCATTAATGACACACTGTAGCAAGTACATTCAACTTTTCAGTGACCATTAATCGGTGCATCAGATAGAGATTTAATGATCTCCCATCATTGCAATCATTTGAGAGAAAAACTCTTCACCCTAAAGCTCTATAAATACTGAAGGCCACCTTCGTTAAAAGGGTTCGAGTTCAGAATTCTGGAGTTCGTAATATACATAGTTCACCATATACATAAAGATAGATCATAGGTAGCCGTTAGTCTGCGACTCATATAATTAGAAGGCAGAGGCGAGCGAAGAGAGAAGACGCCGAAAGACCATTCCTGGTTAGCTCGAGAGACTGCCGAGAAGCATTGTAAACAGAGAGAGGGTCGACACTTGTGAAAGCAAGAATATTCTTTTGGGCAAAGTAGAGTAAAACACAGTGTAAAAGCCTCGAGAAGCAAGACATTGCTACCAGGCTCCTTATCCCTACTTTCCATTGTCGTTCTGTATTTTGATTTTACTTATAAAATGGATTTTGCATCTCTGCACCTGTTCAATCTATTCACATTACGCATGAGTAACTAACCTTCTGAATGGGTTGAGAAGTAGTTAGCTAGCATGACCTAAGATCTTCATTTTATGCGATCATCTTGTCTTATGAATGCATCCATCACCCTTTAGAGATACTTGAGAGAGTAGTCTAAAGAAAGAACCTAGACTTGAGAGAGTTAGGTTAGAATCTAGGCTTGAGAAAGTTAAATTAGAGCCGCATAAGCAAGAGATAGAAACTTAGAGATAAGTTCTGTTTGCTATCATGCATCGCATGCACCCTAGAAATAGGATATGATAGTATGCGGTCGCCTTGTGTATGTGTGTATCATTCATCATCGTATAGACAAGAATAGAGGCTTAGACATAAGTCCTATAGACATTGTCGTATACATCGCATGCATCCTAAAATTAGAAACTATGGCATTTGCATTGAGAGATGACATGCTGTTGTGTGTGTGTAGCATGATCACATGACTTGAACGCAATCTTAGGAAATGTTAGCTAAATCCCTTCTCAACCCATTCCCTACATACTCATTGTAACTTTCACTGTTATTAACTCTTTACTCAATTCTGCCGCATAGGATTTATACTTTAAACAACATACCAACCAACTTATTGTTTTTGTCACTGCAAAGGAATCAAAATTTACCAACGCATAATATCTCAGTAGTCCCTGTGTTCGACCCTGGACTTACCAGGAAACCTAGTAGGATTTGCACTTGGATTTTACTAGGAAAACTTGCATGTGCAACGCATACACTACCATCACAATATACACCCTTATTTCATCATATTCAGTGACAACGCAACCCACCATTGCATCCCTTGCTACTGACTTAACAGATATGCGGGTCCTCTTATCTCACCAACTTACCTTCTTCCGTCAAGCAATAATGGAGTTGCATGAGAGCAACGCAGAGTTGCAACGCAACAATATAATGGTGCGACAGGCGATGGTCAATATTCAACGCAATATCTTTACCATTTGCTTGAATCAGAGAGAGATGGCAGAGTGCAACCATGAGTACTTCAATTTCCTAACGGCTTATCTACATGGTCCCATGGTGCCTCCACATCTATAGCAACCTCTGCAATTTCAAAAAGCACCTCAACGAGCTCCTCCACAACATCCTCCTCAAGAGCCCCCGCCGCAACTCTAAATTTGGGGGTGTGCCATCTTCTCCGCAATTCTGCAATTTTTCTTTGTGGCCATTCATTCAATTCTTTTATATAAAAGCTCTACCTTGTATTTTTTTTGTACATACCTACAATTTTGTGTTGCGATATTTATAATTCTTTGTGTACTTAGACAAATTTTATACAATAGAGTAATTATTGTTTCCATATGTGTTGGCCTATTTACTTTTATCATTCTTTGTCAATTATTGCGGTAATTCTTGTCTTTTCTTTTGTGTTGTAAATTGCGCTGCCATGATGAGTAGTATGCATACCCTTAGCAATGCTTTTGTATACATTGCATTTTCTGCCTAACACTTAGACAATTCATCGCAATAGCTTTACTTTACCTTATCTATTTCAAGACTCTGCTCAAACCTTCTTTTCAAAATTTTGACTAAGTGCTTTGTCTTTTCTGTCCAAAACAACGCAATGAGGACCTTGCGCATTTCTAAATTTGGGGGTGCAGAAGGTCTGAGCAGATGCGATCAAGCGGATGTGGTAATATCAGGAAAATGCGTTCATCATTACCAAAAAAAAAAAAACATAAAACTCTACTGTCAGCGCAAGGGAAAATCCCAACCTGATAAGAGTCAAGTCGTGAAAGGAACCTGCTCGTAGTTGGATGTTCGTATGTCACCCATGGGAGCAAGCCAAAACGAAGGTAGGTTTCCAGGATCGACGCAATATGAAAAAAAAAAGATAGAAAATAAGGATAAAAGAGACAACTCCTTTGACCAGCAAAAGTAAAACTTGGCTGAGGATCAAGAGTTGAAGTTGAGACTGGTACACAACCGAAGTTGGATGCTCGCATGACACCCGTAGGAGCAAGCCAAAACGAAGGGTATAACCATGATCAACATTCTCTATACGATGATGCAAATCAGGCCACCACATAAAGATGCACTTCGTTGTTTTCGCAAGAAGAGGTAAAACATTCTTCTCAAAACGATCGACGCAAAGTTAAGATGGGAGTTGAGATGAATTGCCTTAGTCGAAGATATGCTTGAGGACAAGCATATATCTAAATTTGGGTGTGTGATAACTTATAGAAATACAAGTTATTTATATTGTTTTATTTAGATTATGCGGCAAAAAGAAGGAAAAATTGCGTCGACAGTATAGAAATTGGCTTAGAAATATGAAAATTGTAAAGTGTCGTGAACACACCCACTAACTCCATTGCGATGGCGAAATGGAATGTCCAAGTCTTTGTTTTGCAGGAAATAGGTCACCGCATGCGTTAATTGCTCGAGGACAAAAATGAACAATGCATCCATACAACATGCGACAATCGATCAAGAAGAAAAAGATCAACGCAATTGCAGTGCATGCAACGATCGATCATGGATTCAAGCGATCAACGAATTTCCACCGCATGCGGTAATTCAAAACAACTACACCGCATGCGGTGATCAATCGAAGATGTGAAGAGCAACGTATTCGCAAGGACTTCTGACGTGTACAACTTTTCTATTGTACGATTCTGACAGATTGATCGTGGAGCAGAGCGAACATTTCCAGTACACCATGGCATGAATTATCATATTTACAAAGTGGGACCACTAATACAAGAGCCAAGGTCTATAAATAGCTTCCTCAAATTCATTAATAAGGAGGCTAGTCTGAAGAGACAATACAGAGAAAATCCGGGAGAACAACGAGACAAGGCTGAAAGGTAGGTCTCCGAGCAAGAAATTCTTTCCATTCTCGAAGAAGAAGCTCTTTGCAAGAGGTCACTTCTACCGGGAAAGCAAGCCTGAGAGGGAAGCTTTCCACCCCATCTCATCCACATGCTGGCAAGCACAATGTCTTCGATCGAGATCTGTGTCAAGACATTGACACTCTTTCCGTATTTGTTTATATTCTTTCATTCATCTACTGTGTTCATCTCTCTTTAATCTTTCATTCACTATTTGTATCAAACGCTTAATCTTTGGATTCAGTATCATTATCGTAATCAATGTCATTTCTCTGTTTTTTTCCACACATTCATCATCCATTTTCTCCATCATGTGTCACTAATCCCCTGGGTAAAGGGGAAGGATTAAGTGAGTGAGTTAATCCTTGCTAAGGAAATCGACTGAGTTTAGCTAAAGCATGCTCGACAACATCTTCACCTGTGAGAGCAGAAGTGAAGATGTTATTCTGGCTATCGAGAGAGGGTTGGAAATATGCGTTAACTAAAGCGAGAAGTATTTCTAGAAATGGAAACAGCCTTGCGTTCATTATGTTCATCCCTGTTTCACCATAGACATATGTGAATGTGACCGATCACTGAAAGGTGTAAGCCAAGGGAAAACGGAACCTGAGTTGCATCCTCAACAAGATTGACGAACCGATGTTCTTTCCCTCGACCCATTCTCTTTCTGATTCATTCACAAGACTTGCCACCACATTCACCAGACACTTTTGCACAACTTTATAGCTAGTCCTCACCCTGTATCATTAATAGTTTAGACATTTATTTTATCATCGCAATTTACTTTAATGCATTTTATTTACAACGCAATTTACTTTTCAACGCATTTTACTTTTCTGCACAACCAATTCATTATTCTTTATTTTAAACCGGTCGCATTTACCACATTAGTATCACATTAACAACAACAATTCCCGTGTTCGACCTTAGGTCAATCTGAGAAACTTGCATTGGAATTATACTTGGTTCCAGCGTAAGAAAACTTGTGATGCGCACTACATCATCGCATACTATGAAGCATATCATCATCAATGCATACATTTAGAACCTAGTATCGCAACATATATTTATCACAAAGTAACATGAGCTTTAGTGCATTTTCATTCATTAGCGCATAATAAAATATAGATAAAGAGAAACACAAATTTCGTCTATCAAGTTTTTGGCGCCGTTGCCGGGGACAAGAACTTGAATCATTCATTCATCAGTAGTGCATAAGCATAACAAGAAAAAGTTAAATTTTTAATATTACAGAACGCAAGAAGGAGGAAGTTGATTACTAATTTTGAACAACATATCGACGAATCGCTCAGTGACGTCTCGACGAGGTTTAAAAGACTGGTGCGAGATTGTCCACATAATTGCTTACTCGATTGTCTCTAAATGGAAATCTTTTATCATGGTTTGAACCCTGCATCGCAGACGGCTGCCAATGCGGTAGTAGCTGGAGCTCTGCTCGACAAAACATATGATGAGGCTAAAAATATTATTGATCGCATTTCTAAGAATTATGAAGACAGGAGGGAAAGCGATCAACGATTGAGAATTAAAGATAGTGACGCAAGTAATGGGGCCATTGCATCCCTATAAAACCAAATGAATGCGATGAGAATCTAATACAAGGAATCACAATCAATAGCCAACAAATGCATAGGGGGCAGGTCAACGCAATCGATCAAACAAACGAAAGTTGTGCCCCTTGCGGAGAAGCCCATCCGATGGAAGAGTGTTCGAGGAATCCACAGTCTGTTTACTTCGTGAAGAATAATCCTTTCGCCAATAATTACAACCCTTGGTGGAGAAACCACCCCAATTTTGCGTGGAAAAATCAACAACAAAATTTTCAACCCATGGCGCAAAAAGAAGGGCCGCTAGGATTTTTCCCACGAACAAACGGTTAATCACAAAATCAAGCTAGCAGTTCGTAGGTGATAACTTGTAGAAATACAAGTTAATTATGCTGCCTTATTCAGATATTGCGGCCAAAAGAGAGAAAATATGCATCAATTGGCCAAAAGAAATACAATAATTATAAATCATCGCAAATACACCCACTAAAACCATTAAGATGGTAGAAAAAGATATTTCAAGTTTGTTCTGTAGGAAACCAAGTCACCGTATGTGCTCATCACTCAAGAGAGAAAGATTAACGCATCTACGTCACATTGCGCCCATCATTCAGGAATGAATAGATGATCAACGCAATGACAGCGCAATGCGACAGTCGATCCAGAGCTGAACTTCAACTGCATGCGGTAATAAAAACAACACTGCTGCGGGCACACGATCGAAGATGCAAATGAGCAGCGCAATCACGGAGGATTGTGACACGTGTACAACTAACCATTGTGCATATTCGATGGATTGATTGCATAACAGAAGGAATATTTATTCCACCATTTTTGGACTTTCCATAACAATAAAGTGGGGACCACAAGTCAGAGAGTCAAAGCCTTCAGCCTATAAATACCCTTGAAGAATTCACTGAAAAATATACTTGATACAGGGGTATAATTGATACGAGGCTATTGAGAGAGAGCTGATTTAAGTGCTGATCGGAAGAAATTCGGGAAGAGAAGAGACAAGGCCGAGAGGTGAGTCTCAGTGCAATTCTTCCAAATCCCCGTCGAAAAGCTCTATACTCTTCTACCGGTTGAGCAAGTCTGAGAGGAAACTCATCCTTCCATTCACTCCATAGACGCCAACAAGCGATTCTCCATTCCAGATCTGTGCCAAGACATTGGCGCTTATTTGTATTTGTTTCTAACTCTCATTCATCAATTGTATTTCATCTTCTTATTCTCTTCATTCACAACCATGTATCAGACGCTTTATAGTATTATTGTATGTCTCGATCATTTCCATTTACACTTCTCTGTCTATTTTTGTTCCTTCATAAATCATTTTCTCCATGATGTTTTCTTAATCCCTTCGTGATTAATATGAATTAAACAAGTAACTTAATCTGTGCTAAAGAAATAAATATGTTTAGCTAAAGCATGCTAGACGGCATCTTCACCTGTGAGAGTAGAAGTGAAGATGCCATTCTGATCTGTCGAGAGAAGGTTAGAAGAATGCGTTAACTAAAGCAAGAAGTACTTCCAGAGATGGAATCAACCTTGCGTTCATTACGTTCGTCCTTGTTTCACCATAGAGATGTGGGAACACGGCCGATCACCGAGAGGTGTACGCCAAGGGATAAGCGGAACCATATTTATGCCTTTAACGCAATTAAGGAACTTGTGATGTTTGTACTAATTATCTTTTCTTTTTCTATTTCACATATAAGACTTACCATCATATAAAACGATCTTTGTATAATCTTCACAGTCAGTCTCACCCTCAGTATCTTGTATCATGAAACCTGTATCTTGTATCATCATAGCTTAGGTTTATTTTATCGCAATTTAATTTTACCGTAATTTACTTTATTATCGCATTTTTATCGCTTACCTTTACTTTAACGCATTTTTAAATACTTGTACAAACAAACTTTTTATAAAATTGAAAAACCCCTGGTCGCATATATCACAAATATAACGCAATAACCTAAAACAATCCCTGTGTTCGACCTCGGATCACACCGAGAAACTTGCGGTGAAATTATACTTGGTTTCAACGAAAGGACACTTGTGACAATGCATAGTATACTACAAGATTCTCTCGAATAACGCATATCTAGAAGTAGTATCGCATATGATTGCATAAAATCTATGACAACAAGTTTATGGCATGGACTTGAACCTTGCTTGCATTATAGTACAAAATCTGCGTGTCAGTAGGCACCTCAATTGTCATCTCTGGAGAGCTTACTAAAGTAGTATATTGAGAAGAATGAAACAGTACTCCAGAATCAAGCGATGTCAATCCGTAATCTCGAAATTCAAATAGGATAGATTGCGGGCGAACTCAAAAGTCTTCCGCAAGGGGCATTGCCAAGTTCAACTGAGCTCCCGCGCAACCTAGGGAGTACAAGAAAGGAGCAATGTCACGTTGTGACTTGGCGAAGCGAAAAGACAGTGATAGAAGAGAAGAAGGAGCCAAGCCAAACTATTCCAATTGTGATGGAGTCCCAGCCCTCGTTGACTCAAGAGGAATCAGAAGAACAAGAGATGATGGAACTAGAAGTTGCATCCACTTCTAAGCCTATGGAATAGGGAACCGTGAAAATACAATTGTCACCATTTCCTCAGAGACTTAAGAAGAAGAAAAATGATGAGTGCAGTATCATCGCTTCATGGACATGCTGAAACAGTTACATATTGACATCCTTTTCACTGAAGTGATCGAACAAATGCCAAAATATGCGAATTTTCTAAAGGACATGGTGACGAAGAAAAGGAGCACAGGTAAGTTTGCAACGGTGGCATTAACACAAAAGGCAAAAACCATTATTCCATCGAAAATGCGCGACCCCGGAAGTTTCACAATATCCTGCTCAATTGGAGGGTTGTATATAGGTCAAGCACTTTGCGATCTCAGAGCCAGTATCAATTTAATGCCCCGTTCAATTTTTAAACAGCTAAATGTGGGGCAGCTGGCGCCCACGACGGTGACTCTCCAGCTAGCTAACAGGTCCCTTGTTCACCCAGAAGGGAAGGTGAAGGATGTCCTGGTCTCGATTGGCAAATTTATCTTACCGGTAGACTTCATCATCCTCGATTATGAAGTGGACAAGGATGTACCCATCAGATTGATGTGTACAAGGGGGAGATCACGCTGAGTGTAAATGGAAAAAAGCTTAGGTTTGACATTATTAAGGCCATGAAGTATCCGGAAGAAGAAGACCTAACAGATTCCGACAATGAACCCAGCTGTTATGAAGAAGAAAAGTCTGAAGATGAGGAAGAAAAAGAGGATGCGACCGCATCCGTAGTAACCTGTAATGCGACCGTGGAAACAACAACCAAAGAAGAAAAACCGACGTTGAATGAAGAGAGAAAAGCACAAAAACCATCCTTGGAACAACCACCCACTGTGGAATTGAAAACCTTACAAATCACCTGAAGTATGCTTTTCTAGGGCAAAATGAAACTTTACTAGTAATCATTTCCTCTGCACTTCTAAAAGTATAAGAGCATGCACTGATGAGCATCCTGCGAAAGCACATAAAAGCAATAGGCTGGACGCTGGCAGACATAAGAGGAATTAGCCCCGCATATTGGATGCACAGGATACGTCTCGAGGAAAATAAAAAAGGATCAATTGAACATCAACGCAGACTAAACCCTGCAATGAAGGAGGTCGTGAAAAAGGAGATAATCAAATGGTTGGACGTAGGCATTATTTATCCAATCGCCGACAGCACATGGGTTATTCCTGTACAATGTGTGCCAAAGAAAGGAGGGATGGCGGTAGTCCCAAATGCAAATAATGAATTAATACCAATGAGGACCGTCACTGGCTGACGAATCTGCATGGACTACTGCAAACTGAATGCGGCGACGAAGAAGGATCATTTCCCCTTGCCTTTTATTGATTAGATGCTAGACCGCCTAGCAGGGAATAATTATTTTTGCTTTTTGGATGGATATGCATGCTACAACCGAATCATGATTGCTCCTGAAGACCAAGAGAAAACCACATTCACCTGCCCCTACGGAATGTTTGCTTTTCGACGCATGCCGTTCGAATTATACAATGCACCGAGCACGTTCCAGAGGTGTATGATGGCCTTCTTCTCTGAGTATCTTGAAGACTCAATGGAAATTTTTATGGACGACTTCTCGTGTACGGGCAAACATATTAAGTCTATCTAAACAATTTTGAGAAGATTCTGAGATGATGTGAAGAGATGAACCTTGTGCTAAACTAGGAGAAGTGCCACTTCATGGTGAAGGAAGGTATTGTGCTCGGGCACAAAGTCTCCAAAGATGGGCTAGAGGTGGATAAAGCAAAGATTGAGGCCATTGAAAAGCTCCTACCTCTAGCAAATGTGAAGGCTGTCAGGATCTTCCTGGGGCATGCAGGATTTTATCGACGTTTTGTGAAGGACTTTTCGAAGATTGCTCGACCATTGAGTGCACTGCTGGAGGCAGAGAGAACGTTTGACTTTGATGAACAATGCCTCAATACATTCAAAATACTGAAGAATGCATTAAAAACAACACCTGTGTTGATCGCACCATACTGAACACATCCCTTTGAACTGATGTGCGATGCTAGCGGTTATGCGATGGGGGTGGTACTGGTGCAGAAGAAGAAAACAATGCTACACCCCATCGCATATGCGAGTAGAACCTTGAACCCTGCCCAAACAAATTACACAACCACTAAAAAAGAAATTCTTGGGGTAATCTTTGCGCTGGAGAAATTTAGAGCTTACTTGCTGGGATCTAAAGTGATCGTTCATATCGACCACTCGACAATCAAATATTTAATGAAAAAGAAGGATGCAAAGCCGAGGTTAATTCGATGGGTTCTCCTCCTTCAAGAATTCAATATGGAAATCATTGATCGCAAGGGGATGAAGAACCAGGTTGCGGACCATCTATCAAGATTAGAAAATCCGGAAGTTGATCGCAACCAGTTGGAGGTGAACGCAACTTTCCCAGATGAGCAGTTGTTTAAAATTGAAGAATTACTGTGGTATGCAGACATGGTCAATTTTCTGGTTTGTGAACAATTTCTTGAGAACTACACAACCCACCAAAAGAGGCGGCTCAGACATGAATGTATCATATTATTGGGATGAGCCAAATCTTTACAAAAGGGGGTCAGACCAGATTTTGCGCTTATGCATACCAGAAGCTGCTCACCAGCGCATATTATCCCAATGCCATGACTTACCGTATGGTGAACATTTTTGAGGCCAATGCACTGCAGCAAAGGTGTTACAAAGTTGATATTTTTGGCGAACTTTATTTAAGGACGCAAGAGACTATTCAATGAAATGCGATTGGTACCAACGCACAGGCAACATTTCATGGAAGAATGCAATGCCGATTAATAGTATCTTAGAATTGGAGCTATTCGACATATGGGGCATAGACTTTATGGGGCCATTTCCGCCATCAAATGGTCACAAATACATCCTAGTGGCCGTCAATTATGTCTCCAAATGGGTTGAAGCAGTATCGTGCATCGCAAGTGATGTGACAATAGTCTACAAGTTATTGCGAAAAAATATCTTCACTCGTTTTGGCACCCCACGTGCCATAATAAGTGATGAAGGCTCCCACTTTGTTAATAACATCATCAACAAATTGCTGCTCAAGTATAATATCTACCATAAGGTAGCCACTGCATACCATCCACAGACAAACGACCAAGCTAAAGTGTCCAATAGGGAAATCAAGTTGATCTTAGAGAAGGTGGTGAAGCCTTCCCGCAAAGATTGGGCAATGAAGTTGGACGATGCCTTGTGAGCATACAAGACCACCTATAAAACACCTATAGGCATGTCCCTGTATGCGCTGGTGTTTGGAAAGGCATGCCACTTACCACTTGAATTGAAGCATAAAGCAATGTGGGCAGTGAAAAAGCTCAATTTTGACTTGAAGGCCGCAGGGGAGGCAAGGAAACTTTAGTTGGTCGAGCATGACGAATGGAGAACTCAAACATATGAGAACGCCAAAATCTACAAGGAACGCGCAAAAAGTTGGCATGACAAACAACTATGCAAGAAAAATCTCCAATTCGGACAAAAGGTCTTGCTATACAATTCTCGGCTACGACTTTTTCCTGAAAAATTAAAATCACAATGGTCTGGTCCATTTATAATCGAAGAGGTATTCTCGCATAGAGTGGTTGAGTTATTCAGTAAGGACGGGACCAACGCATTCAAAGTCAACGGGCAAAGAGTCAAAATATATCACGGAGAAGACTTGCATCGCGAGTATAACGTTGAGATCGGATCTTACTCATAGTTGGATGTCCCATCATTGCAATTATTTGAGAGAAAAGCTCTTCACCTTGAAGCCCTATAAATATCGAAGGCCACCTTCGTTAAAGGGGTTCGAGTTTAGAATTTTGAAGTTCGTAATATACATAGTTCAACATATACATAGAGATAGATCATAGATAGCCGTTAGTTTGTAAATAGAGAGAGGGCCGACACTTGCAAAAGCAAGAACATTCTTTTGGGCAAAGTAGAGTAAAACACAGTGTAAAAGCCTCGAGAAGCAAGACATTGCTACCAGGCTCCCTATCCCTACTTTCCATTATCGTTCTGTAGTATGATTTTACTTATAAGATGAAATTTGCATCTCTACATCTGTTCAATCTCTTCACATTACACATGAGTAACTAAACTTCCGAATGGGTTGAGAAGTAATTAGCTAGCATGACCTAAGATCTTCATTTTATGCGATCATCTTGTCTTATGAATGTGTCCATCACCCTTTAGAGATACTTGAGAGAGTAGTCTAAAGAAAGAACCTAGACTTGAGAGAGTTAGGTTAGAATCTAGGCTTGAGAAAGTCAGATTAGAACCGCATAAACAAGTGATAGAAACTTAGAGATAAGTTCTGTTTGCTATCATGCATCGCATGCCCCTAGAAATAGGATATGATAGTATGCGGTCGCCTTGAGTATGTATGTATCATTCATCATCGCATAGACAAGAATAGAGGCTTAGACATAAGTCCTATAGACATTGTCGTATACATCGCATGTGTCCTAAAATTAGGAACTATGGCATTTGCATTGAGAGATGACATGCTTTTGTGTGTGTATAGCATGATCGCATGACTTGAACGCGATATTAGGAAATGTTAGCTAAATCCCTTCTCAACATGTTCCCTGCATACTCATTGTAACTTTCACTATTATTAACTCTTTACTCAATTCCGCCGCATAGGATTTATACTTTAAACAACATACCAACCAACTTATTGTTTTTGTCACTGTAAAGGAATCAAAATTTACCAACGCATAATATCTTAGTAGTCCCTGTGTTCGACCTTGGACTTACTAGGAAACCTAGTAGGATTTATACTTGGATTTTACTAGGAAAACTTGCATGTGCAACACATACACCACCATCACAATATACACTATTATTTCATCATATTCACAGGCCATCAATCATCTCCCACTTTCCCTAGACAAGATTTCATATGTCCCGTAGACCCAGTGATTCCAGATGACCCTCGAACAATTTAGCCGTGAGAGCCTTTGTAAACGGATCAACAACGTTGTGCTCCGACGCGATCTTCGTGACTATCACATCACTATAATGCACAATCTCCCTAATCAAGTGTTATTTCCTTTCGATATGCTTGCCTCTATGATAACTCCGAGGCTCTTTCGAATTTGCCACAGCCCTGCTGTTATCACAATAAAGAGTGATCAACAAATCCATATTTGGAACAACTTCCAAATCTATAAGGCATTTCCTCAGCCAAACAGCCACCTTAGCTGCTTCACAAGCTACTACGTATTCGGCTTCCATAGTAGAGTCAGCGATGCATCCTTGCTTGATGCTTCGCCACACTACAGCCTCTCTATTCAGAGTGAACACTGACCTCGATGTTGATTTACGAGAATCTCTATCAGTCTGAAAGTTAGAGTATGTGTATCCTGTAAGGATCAAATCCTTATCTCCATACACGAGCATGTAGTCCTTCGTTCTCTGAAGATACTTGAGAATCGTCTTGTCCATTGTCTAGTGATCTAATCCTGGATTGATCTGATAACGGCTGACAATCCTTACTGCATAGCAAATGTCGGGTCTGGTACACAACATTGCCTACATTAAGCTTCCAGCAGCCGAAGCATAGGGAATTCGTATCATCTCCTCAACCTTTTGAGGTGTCTTAGGACATTGATCCTTTAACAAAACGATTCCATGCTTGAAGAGTAATAAACCCTTCTTAGAATCTTGCATCCTGTACTTGACCAACGTTTGATCGATGTACGATGCCTGAGACAAGGCTAACCTCTTGTTCTTACAATCCCAAATGATCTTGATCCCTAGAACATACTGCACCTCTCCTAAATCTTTCATTTAGAATTGGGTAGCTAGCCATTTCTTAATGTCAGTTAGAAACCCTACATAATTTCCAATGAGTAGGATATGATCCACGTACAGTACCAGGAAAGCTACTGAGTTGTTGATGATCTTCTTGTAAACACAAGGCTCATCAACGTTCTGATCAAAGCCAAATGATTTGTCTGCACTATAAAATCTAGTATTCCACAATCTAAAAGCTTGTTTCAGCCTATAAATGGATCTATTAAGCTTACAAACTCTTTGCTCTTGATCTAGAATTATGAACCCCTCTAGTTGAGTGATAACAGGCAGAAATGCATGTTATCATAGAGCTAAGTTATTAAACAATGTTGGATTGCGTTGATAAAATATGTTAAATTGCGTCCATTAAGCATAAATTCTATAATATTGCGGTCGCATGCGTCCAATGCATTAGAACTATTGATTTTTGTATTTTTGTGCAGAATATGCATTAACGCAATTCAAGATTGCGATCATAGGAAATTATCGGTCGAGCGCAACTTCACCGCAAGACTTTGCGTTGATCGTGCTCACAAACATTGGCCCAAAAAGGATCGCTGCAACTTGGTCAGTGCAACATGGTGGGCGCATCTGGGTGAAAGGCCAATTAAGAGCGATGGGACAGAAAGCTGATGACAGCCGAATCCAAATTAAGTTGACAGCTAATAATAGTCACAAAGTACATTCAGCTTTATCGGTAACAATCATTCGGCATGTCAATCAAGAATTAAAGCTGTCCCATCTGTACTACCGGGAGAGAAAAGCTGCCTTTCACCATTGATGCCCTATAAATACCAAGTGCATTCTTCAAAAAAGGGGTTGATCGGTTGACGAGTTAACCAGTTGCTTATGTTCATAGTTTTTTTTTCCATTTTACGGCGGAGCAAGAGAAGAGTGGTGGTGTAACGACCCGAGTTTAGGAGGGGTACATGAATGAACTGTCACACCCCGCACCAGACCACCTTCTTAGCCTAGAGAAAGGCATGACTGCAGCAGTTACTAACCCTTGGGTTGACACTTACTGCCTAATAACTCTTGCGGAATAACTCTGATACCAATTATAATTCATATGCAATGGGACGTCTTTAGGCCCACAATTTATTAACTTAGAACATAATATGTTTTGAGTCATTACAACACTAGATTTACAAGTCCCAAATCCCACAAACCCTAGTCCCTATATAAACAATAGTAACATGTGTACAATATTAACCATAACCACCTAGCAAACGGTTACAAATCTTTTAGTCCTTTAGTGGCGGAACAGATACTGAGCTATCTTCAGAGGATTTGACCGCTACCTGTTGAGGGGGGGGGGGGGGAAACAAAAAATTTGAAAACAGGGTAAGCTTACACCCAGTGAGTGACCGAGAAAACATAGTAAATTCTCATGCATAATTTCAGAAGATAGTTTTATCTGAAATATAATTTAATACAGCATAAACAATTTCCAAGCGTAATGTATATAAAACTGTTTTAAACATAAAACAGTAAAATCATTTCTCAAATCAAAGTACTGTATAACGGGTAAAATAATCCCAACACCAACTGCTAGTCCAGAGAGAACCCTCTTGTTCAATCTCCGACTTAGTTCACCTGTGGCCATATTAGGTACTACTGCTTAGATACCTTCTCCTTGTACTTCAGTATCGAGCTATTAGGATACCTTCTCTAACATACTTCAGTATCCCATTGGCTTGGTACCTTCTCAAACGTACTTCAGTACCAATAGATACCTTCTCCTTGTACTTCAGTATCTAGTTGGGTGGATGCCTTCTCCTTGTACTTCGGCATCGCATTTTACCAAAACTATTTGTAAACAACTTTTCTCTTAAAGCATGTACAGTATAACACATATACAACATGGCTTTAAAGATGGCAACGCATGCTAGATAAAATCAACACATATACATATGTAAATAGTTTTTCAACAATACGCATGCGTTCAAATCACAATTCAAACTTGCTTGGAAACCAGTTCATAAAACTAGTAGGCATGAGAATATTTTTGCAAACATGCTTTCTGTAAAACGGTGTAATCAAAACAGTTTAATTAAAACGTTTTAGTCAAAACATTTTAGCCACTCACCTCGATTTCTTAGGAGCTTTTCACTCTAGTAGCTCCCCGGGCTCCTTTTCATCCCTAGAATCCAGATTCAACTTGCAACTTAGATTACTCATAGTTCTAAACCTTATTTTGAAATGATTCCTTCTACAAACTTATTCTAAAATGTCTCAGGAAGCTTACCCTAAAATTTCAGCTTAGAATTCTTCGTGGTTTAGCTGGAATGTCAGAACATTCAAGACTGACCTAGACTGATCTGACAATCTGACCCTTCTGCCTTCTTTTCAATCTCCAACCAGTTCTTTTGAGCTATTTCCTCTGGCAGCCCTATTTTGAAAACTAGACTTCCAGAGCTTTCAAATGGATTTGAAATCACTCCAAATGCACGAGTAGATTGGAAGATTGGTATTGTCGTTGAATGAATGAAGACTTCCTTTATCCAATGCTGTTTCAATATTGAAACTCTCTATAGCGCGCCTTTTTCAACCTAGGTTAGGCAAGCTTTCACAGAAAGACCTTGTTTTGGTTCTGGTACAGATTGATGATCCCTACACCCCTACATAAATATGGAAGTTGCGGTCACCCACGGAGCAGTAGGGATCATCTGAACCCTCACTACTCTCTACTTTCTCTACGAAATTTATGATATTTGTGTGATTTGAAAATGAAATCCCAACTCCCTATTTATAGGCGTTCAAATTGCTCGTGGGATTGATAGCACCTACTTGGCTGCATGGCCAAATGTTTAATCCTCCCTTTATCAATGTAAGCTGACTTCACCTTGGTTCAATGTGTTCTTCCCAAACGCATCCAACACAATTTCGTAGGGTTTAAGAATTTCTCTTAATTGGACACCTAAATTTTAATTGACGTTTGCCCTTATGTCTTCAAGCTTTGTTTGTATTCAAATTAGGGTTTTTAAATGCATAATCCACCCCAATGCGTCCAAATACATCGTCCAGAAGCTTGCTCGGCCGTTCAATGCATAGGAGAGGCGTGGGCGTGACGTTCGAATCGGACAAAGCAAGGTTAACGCATAGGCGCTCTCGCACTTTCTGCTCTCGGCAGTGTCGCTCTCTCCACTCTCAGTAGTGTCGCTTTCTCCCACTTTCTCGCTCAAAATCTCGCTCTCTCCAAGTTTCTCTCCAACCTTCTCTCCTAGTTTCTCTTCAATCTTGGCTTTCTCCAACTTTCTCTCCCATTTTCTCTCCAATCTCGTTCTCTCCCAGTTTCTCTCCAACTTTTCTCTCCATTCTCGCTCTCTCTAGCTTTCTCTCCAACTTTCTCTCTAAACTTTCTCTCCAATCTCGCTCTCTCCAACTATCTTTCTCTCCAAGTTTTCTCTCCATCTCGCTCTCTCCATCTTTCTCTCTAAAAAACTTGCTCTCAATGATCTCGCTGGTCTCGATCTCAATGATCTCGCTCTCAACGATCTCGTTGATCTCACTCTCAACGATTTCGCTTTTAGTTACTGCGAACATTGTTTGTCTCCATTTAACTTCTATACGTTTTTTCCAGATTTTCCCCAAACTCACTTTCCATATTTTTCTTTTTCAAATCCCCATTCCTTCTTACCATTCCACACTAACTTTTTTTATCAACTTACTTATTATACAAATTTCATTACAATTTTACCAATTAAAGCTCAACTTAAATTATTCAAGGAAAATCTACTTAACACTTAGAAATTTCCTTCTCTTTAACTTAGGATTTAACTTTCACTTAGTTAATTCCTTTTATCACTTGCTTAAGTAAGGTAAATAGAAATCTGGGTTTCACATGAACCGATATCACATCCGAATGAGAGGGATCCTAAGGACATGAAAGTATGGTTAAGAAAGGTTTAAAAGAATTGAAAGTTACTACCTATACCAACAAAGTGCACCTTCCTTTTCGGTGGCTCAATCATAAGAACCGCTTAGCTTGGAGCAATCCTATGTTGGGTGACCTCCTGGGAATTTTCCTAGGATGCATGTGAGTGAGGATAAAGCATGTTGAAAGGACTCGTGTTGGTTTGTGGGGACAACTTTTCACTTCTAGAAGCATTCAAGGAAAATGAGGATGATGTAGCCAGGTCGTAGGGGAAGTAGGGGAATGCTGGTGCCATCAGGGGCCAAATCCAGATTCTGAATCCTGGTCTAAATCCTGGGCCTGGAGTGTTACAGGTGGCGCCGAAGATCGCCCATGGAAACTTGAAAGAGAAACTTGCGGCGTAAGAGTAGAGAGTGGACCGACTCTCGTGAGAGCGAGAATATCTTTAGAGCACGAGTAGAAACAGTGTAAACGCCCGGCAGCAAGAAATTGCTACCAGGCTCTTTATTATACTTGCATTTTTATTTGTACTTCATCTTCGTATCTATTCAATGGAAATTTTATTTCTACATCTGCTCACTCTCTTAATATGCATGAGTAGCTAAACTAGTTGAATGGGTTGAGAAGAACTAAGCTAACATGACCTAGGAAGTTCATGGCCGGCGATTGTCTTGTTTTATCCTGTGCAAAATACCCTTTAGAGTTACTCGAGAGAGAGTCTAAAGAAAGAACCTAATATCTCGAGAGAGCTAGGTTAGAATCTGGACTCGAAAGAGTAAGATTAGGCTTGCATAAACAAGAGATAGGGACTTAATGATAAGCTTTGTTTGTCAACTTGCATCACATGCATCCTAGGAATAGGAATGATATTATGTGGTCACATATTTATGTGGATGTCATCTTGTCATCGCATAAATAGAAATAGAGGTTTATGTGTAAATCCTATAGACTTATCGCATGTGTTCTAGCCTTAGAAGCCGTGGTATTTGCACCGAGAGGTGGTTTACTGTTGTATGCATGTTGCATGATCGCAAGTATGAACACATTCTAAGGAGTGTTAGCCAAAATATTTCTCAACCCGTTCATTGCATATTCATCATATTTCCCGTTTACCAACTCTTTTCAAACTCTGCCGCATTTGTTATTTATTTTTAATCAACGCAATCAACAACCAAACACTTTATTTATTTTCCCGGTTACCGCAAGGTTTTCATAAAAATTACCAACGTAATCTATTTTCACAAGTCCCTGCGTTCGACCTTGGACTTACTAGGAAACTCAGAGGAATTTACACTTGACTTCCACTGGGTAAACTTGAGTGCACAATGCAATTCCATCAACACATATCATCCATATTTCCACTTAATAAAATAACGCATCAAGTTTTTGGCGTCGTTATTTCTACAAAAATAAAAGTTGCGATAACGATTTTTATTTTGTCTAAAATAATTTGACCCTCTCTTTGTTTTTCTTACAACGATTAAGGCGTTGGATTGCGGAGATGTTAAGCGAAGAAGCACTTATCTTATTCCATCACCGCAACCCAATGAAGAGAGATCGTCGCAAAGATGGATGCGTCAATACAATGCGGGCGACAATGCAAAAATTTTGGGGTGTACTCTTCCTTATCTTTATTTCCAATTTTGCACTATCACATTGCATTTTAGTCTTCAAAGTGTTATCACCGCATCCTCTCTAATCACCACAATCATTTGACATAGATAAATTTAGTAAGTCACCGCATTCTGTTTCTTTGCCAAGTATGATTTCAATGAAGAAAGATTTACTTCTATTTCTTTCGTATATATTAGAGTCAGCTTAATCTTAAGATAGTCACCTCATGAAATATTTTTCGAAGTTAGGGGTTTGCTAGCTTGCTTTCAAACTTTCTTTATAACGCATTCTATGACCATTGAATGACTTATTTTAATGTTTTGGCAATGAGGACATTGCCGCATTTTAAATTTGGGGGTGAGGTTTTATTTTCGACCTTGCTATTTTTTTTAAAAAAATTTGAGAATAACAACTCCTCTGTCAACGCAATGGGAAACTCAGGTTGACAAGAGTTAAGTTATGAAAGGCACTTACCCATAGTTGGATGTCCGCATGACACACGTGGGGGCATGCCAAAATGAAAGTAAGTCATCAGGATCAACGCATAAATCAATGACTACAACTCCACTACCAAATCGGTATGAGTTTAGTCTGAGAAAGAGTGCATTGCTCGTAGTTGGATGTTCACATGACACACGTGGGGGCATGCCAAAACGAAGGCAAGAGACTCGGATCACGCAAGGTCAGAAAAAAATAGCAATGAAAAAAAAAATTTGTGTAAGGATAAATCATTTGACACCCCGGTAAGATTTTTTTTTTCTTTTTTGAAATAAATCATGGATGTTCCGGAATTTAGTAAAGTCCTTTTGAAAGTTAAACTTGCAGTCCCTAGGTCTAGGAATATTTTAAGAAGATACTTAAATAAGACTTAAGAAAATTCTGGTATATAGAACTTGAATGAAGTATCCTTGAGAAATCTAGGAAAATAACTTTGCGGTGGACTTGCTAAAGGAATCTTTTGCTTATGCTTGAGGACAAGCATTGTTTAAATTTGGGGGTATGATAACGGGTAGAAATGCACGTTATCATAGTGTTAAGTTATTAAACAATGTTGGATTGCGTTGATAAAATATGTTAAATTACGTCCATTAAGCATAAATTCTATAATATTGCAGTCTCATGCGTCCAACAAATTAGAACTATTGATTTTTGTGCAGAATATGCATTAACGCAATACAAGATTGCGATCATAGGAAATTATTGATCGAGCGCAACTTCACCGCAAGACTTTGCGTTGATCGTGCTTGCAAACATTCGCCCGAAAAGGATCGTCGCAACTTGGTCAGCACAACATGATGGGCGCATCTGGGTGAAAGGCCAATTAAGAGCGATGGGACAGAAAGCTGATGACAGTCAAATCCAAATTAAGTTGATATCCGATAAGGGTCATAATGTACATTCAGTTTTATCGATAACAATCATTTGACGCGTCAATCAGGAATTAAAGCTGTCCCATCTGTACAATCGGGAGAGAGAAACCGCCTTACCATTGATGCCCTATAAATACCAAGTGCATTCTTCAGAAAAGGGGTTGATCGGTTGACGAGTTAACCAGTTGCTTCTGTTCATAGTTTTCTTTTGCATTTTACAGCGGAGCAAGAGAAGAGTGGTGGCACTGGAGATCGCCCAGGACAACTTGAAAGAGAACCTTAGGGCATAAAAGCAGAGAGCAGACCGACTCTCGCGAGAGCGAGAATATCTTTAGAGCACAAGTAGAAACAGTGTAAACGCCTGGCAGCAAGAAATTGCTACCAAGCTCTTTATTATACTTGCATTGTTAGTTTTACTTCATCTTCGTATCTATTCAATGGAAGTTCTATTTCTACATCTGCTCACTCTCTTAATACGCATGAGTAGCTAAACTAGTTGAATGGGTTGAGAAGAACTAAGCTAATATGACCTAGGAAGTTCATGGCTGACGATTGTCTTGTTTTATACTGTGCAAAATACCCTTTAGAGTTACTCGAGAGAGAGTCTAAAGAAAGAACCTAATTTCTTGAGAGAGCTAGGTTAGAATCTGGACTCGAAAGAGCAAGATTAGGCTTGCATAAACAAGAGATAGGGACTTAGAGATAAGCTTTGTTTGTCAACGTGGCTTGCATAAACAAGAGATAGGGACTTAGAGATAAGCTTTTTTTGTCAACTTGCATCGCATGCATCCTAGGAATAGGAATGATATTATGTGGTCGCATATTTGTGTGGATGTCATCCTGTCATCACATAAATAGGAATAGAGGTTTATGTGTAAACCCTGTAGACTTATCGCATATTTATCACATGCGTTCTAGCCTTAGAAGCCGTGGTATTCGCACCAAGAGGTGTTTTACTATTGTATGCATGTTGCATGATCGCAACTTGAACGCATTCTAGGGAGTGTCCGAAATCTTTCTCAACCTGTTCACCGTATATTCATCGTATTTCCCGTTTACCAACTCTTTTCAAACTTTGCCGCATATGTTATTTATTTTTAATCAACGCAATCAACAACCAAACACTTTATTTATTTTCCCGGTTACCGCAAGTTTTTCATAAAAATTACCAACACAATCTATTTTCACAAGTCCCTGTGTTCGACCCTGAACTTACCAGGAAACTCAGAGGAATTTACAATTAAATTCCGCTGGGGAAACTTGAGTGCACAACGCAATTCCATCAACGCATATCATCCATATTTCCACTTAATAAAATAACACATCATTGAGTCATGTAGATGGTCGCCTCAAGATTACCATTAAGAAAGGCAGTCTTGAAGTCCATTTTCCATATCTCATAATCATAAAATGTGGCTATGGACAGGAGTATCCTGATAGACTTTAGCATGACAACAGGTGAGAAAGTTTCCTCATAGTCCACTCCCTCGACCTGGGTATAATCCTTTGCCACGAGTGTAGTCTTAAAGGTTTTCATCTTTCCTTCTACACCTTGCTTTCACTTGTAGATCCACTCACACCCTATAGGTTTTACCCATCAGGCTGATCCATAAGTTTTCAGCCTTAATTGAAGTACATATTCTCCATCTCTTGGTTTATTGCCTTAATTCACTTATATTTGTCAATATCCTCCATTGCTTGCTTAAAAGACAATGGATCCTCGACCCTATCATTATAAATGACGTTCTGGGCTTTAGTCAAACCCAGTAGCGATCCTGTGGGTTCATAACCCTCCCATTACATCGAGGAAATCTCAACTCTTGAGCTGGTTAACAAGATGCACCGACCTCAACAACTCGTGTTGATCTGTCAGTTTGTTCAAAAACTCTTGTTGAACCCTCAGTAGTCTTAGTCTCACTAAAAATCTCACATAAAACAAGCTTACTTCGTGGTTTATGATCTCGGATGTGGTCTTCTTTTAAGAAGATAGCATTTGTAGAAACAAACACTTTATTCTCACTTAGATCATAGAAGTATCCACACTTCGTTTTCCTCGGGTAGCCTACGAAGAGGCAAACTTTCGAACGAGGTTCCAACTTCTTCGGGTTAGTCACAAGCACATGGGTCGGACACCCTCAAATTCTGAAGTGGCGTAAACTACCTTTACGACCTCTCCACAGTCAAAAGGTGTTTCAGAAACACTTTTCGAGGAAACGTTGTTCAGAATGTAGCATGCAGTCTTCACTGCAAAACCCCAAAATGAGTTTGGAAGATGTGCATAACTCATCATAAACCGAACCATGCCAACAAGGTTCTATTTCTATTTTCTGATACACCATTCTACTGAGGTGTACCTGGGGCTAAGAGTTGTGACGTAATTCCATGTTCTATCATATAGTTCTGGAATTAGAGGTCCATATACTCTCCACCACGACCAGATCGTAGTGTTTTTATCTTCTTACCTAACAAGTTTTGAACTTCAGCCTTATACTCCTTGAACTTGTCAAGGGCTTCATACTTACGTTGCATTAGGTAGAGATACCCGTACATTGAATAATCATCTATGAAAGAGAACAAATATTCATACCCACCTCGAGCCCCAACACTCATCGAACCATATAGGACATAATGTAAAAGCTCCAACGCTTCCTTGGCTCTGTAACCTTTTCCAGTAAAAGGTCGTCTGGTCATCTTACCTTCGAGGCATGATTCACATACTAGCAAGAAGTGTTCTTCTAAACTCTTTAGAAGTCCATTTTTCACCAACTGCTCAATCATATTGAGGTTGATGTGACCTAACCTTAGATGCTAAAGATGGGTATTTTCCTTAGGAGAAACCTTTGGCCTTTTAGCTGTTGTCCCTATATCAAACATTTCAGTATTAAACAAGGCTTTTAGGACTAACGACCTTAGTACATATAAGTTACTTCCCATTGAACCAAAACCAATCTCCATTCAATTTTAAAAATAAAAACTCTACTCTCAGAAAAGGAGACAGTATACCCTTGTTAAATGAGACAAGAAACCGAGATTAAGTTCCTCTTGATATGAGGAACTACGAAAACATTATCGAGATAACATTTCTTGTCCAAAAATAACTTCAGCCTGCCTATAGCAACAGTTGAAACAACCTCACCAGTACCAACTCGAAGAGTCATCTCTCTCTATGGCAACGTTTGCCAGGAAGTGAATCCTTAGTAAGAGGAACTGGCGTGATTAGTAACACCCAAATCAAGGATCCAGGCAGAATCATCATTCTCTACCAAAAATGTCTCCAATAATAATAAATCACATTATTACTATTGATAACTGGCAGAAATACGAGTTATTACAGCTCAAATAAATAAAACAATGAGAGAATGCGATGGTAAAATAGGCAATATCATGTCTGAAAGCGCTAAACTGAAAGGAATTGCGATCGCGAGCGCTCATCACATAAAATCAGCTAATTTACCTATTTTGTGCAGGTACAATGCGATGGCGCATATGAAATTGCGATCCAAAGGCATAATG